>NC_030819.1:35127957-35289844 GCF_001704415.2 Capra hircus
AAAGCAGGAATAGAAGGAACATACCTCAACATAATAAAAGCTATATATGACAAACCTCAAACCAGCAAACATTATCCTCAATGGTGAAAAATTGAAGTTTTCCCTAAAGTCAGGAACAAGGCAAGGGTGCCCACTTTCACTACTACTATTCAACATAGTTTGGAAGTTTTGACCACAGAAATCAGAGCATAAAAAGAAATAAAAGGAATCCAATTGGAAAAGAAAAGTAAAACTCTCACTGTTTGCAGATGACATGATCCTCTACATAGAAAACCCTAAAGACTCCACCAGAAAATTACTAGAACTAGTCAATGAATATGGTAAAGTTGCAGGATATAAAATCAACACACAGAAATCCCTTGCATTCCTATACACTAATGATGAGAAAGTAGAAAGAGAAATTAAGGAAACAATTCCATTCACCATTGCAATGAAAAGAATAAAATACTTAGGAATATATCTACCTAAAGAAACTAAAGACCTATATATAGAAAACTATAAAACACTGGTGAAAGAAATCCAAGAGGACACTAATAGATGGAGAAACATACCATGTTCATGGATCGGAAGAATCAATATAGTGAAAATGAGTATACTACCCAAAGTAATCTATAGATTCAATGCAATCCCTATCAAGCTACCAACAGTATTTTTCACAGAGCTAGAACAAATAATTATTTGTATGGAAATACAAAAAAACTCGAATAGCCAAAGCAATCTTGAGAAAGAAGAATGGAACTGGAGGAATCAACCTGCCTGACTTCAGGCTCTACTACAAAGCCATAGTCATCAAGACAGTATGGTACTGGCACAAAGACAGAAATATAGATCAGTGGAGCAAAATAGAAAGCCCAGAGATAAATCCACGCACCTGATGGACACCTTATCTTTGACAAAGGAGGCAAGAATATACAATGGAGAAAAGACAATCTCTTTACCAAGTGGTGCTGGGAAAACTGGTCAACCACTTGTAAAAGAATGAAACTAGAACACTTTCTAACACCATACCACAAAAATAAACTCAAAATGGATTAAAGATCTAAACATAAGACCAGAAACTATAAAACTCCTAGAGGAGAACATAGGCAAAACACTCTCCGACATAAATCACAGCATGATCCTCTATGACCCACCTCCCAGAATATCTGGAAATAAAAGCAAAACTAAATCAAATGGGACCTAATTAAAATTAAAAGCTTCTGCACAAACAAAGGAAACCATAAGCAAGGTGAAAAGACAGCCTTCTGAATGGGAGAAAATAATAGCAAATGAAGCAACTGACAAAGAATTAATTTCAAAAATATACAAGCAACTCATGCAGCTCAATTCCAGAAAAATAAACGACCCAACCAAAAAATGGGCCAAAGAACTAAATAGACATATCTCCAAAGGAAGACATACAGATGGCTAACAAACACATGAAAAGATGTTCAACATCACTCATTATCAGAGAAAATGCAAATCAAAACCACAATGAGGTACCATTTCACACCAATCAGAATGGCTGCGATCCAAAAGTCTACAAGCAATAAATGCTGGAGAGGGTGTGGAGAAAAGGGAACCCTCTTACACTGTTGGTGGGAATGCAAACTAGTACAGCCCCTATGGAGAACAGTGTAGAGATTCCTTTAAAAACTGGAAATAGAATTGCCATATGACCCAGTAATCCCACTGCTGGCATACACACCAAGGAAACCAGAATTGAAAGAGACACGTGTACCCCAATAGTTCATCACAGCGCTGTTTATAATAGCCAGGACGTGGAAGCAACCTAGATGTCCATCAGCAGATGAATGGATAAGAAAGCTGTGGTACATATACACAGTGGAATATTACTCAGCCATTAAAAAGAATACATTTGAATCAGTTCTAATGAGGTGGATGAAACTGGAGCCTATTATACAGAGTGAAGCCAGCCAGAAAGAAAAACACCAGTACAGTATACTAACATATATATGGAATTTAGAAAGCTGGTAACGATAACCCTGTATGTGAGACAGCAGAAGAGACACAAATGTATGGAACAGTCTTTTGGACTCTGTGGGAGAGGAGAGGATGGGATGATTTGGGAGAATGGCATTGAAATGTATAATATCATATGTGAAATGAATCGCCAGTCCAGGTTTGATGCATGATACAGGATGCTCGGGGCTGGTGCACTGGGATGACCCAGAGGGATGGTACGGGGAGGGAAGTGGGAGGAGGGTTCAGGATGGGGAACATGTGTACACCCATGGCTGATTCATGTTGATGTAATGGCAAAACCAATACAATATTGTAAAGTAACTAACCTCCAATTAAAATAAATAAATTTATATTAAAAATAAAAAATAAAATGTAGCAGCAGTTTTTTTTATTGTAGAAAAGAAATTAAAGCTACTGGTTGGATGATTCCTGCTGTAATTTGGATTCCGTTCTTTCATTTTCATGTTTGGAAGGTGTTCAGCCCTAGTGAAAAAAGACTTGCTTCCTGGATGGGACTGGGAATGTTGTAGAGACTGATGGAAGCCACGCTGGCATTAATTTTGTATCTAGTACTATTTTGGAAGAAGTACCTAGAAAAATACACTCTGGCAAAAGTTAGCCAAGAATCTACTTTTTGTTTGAGTATGTACATCATTAATCATGAATAATCATCTAGAAAACTGCCTAAGATAAATGTACACATTTTTATATGACATGGATTCCTTTTTCCATTCCTACATAGAGATAAAAGTGTTTTAGTTCAGTCAAGTGTTTAGAATTCCAGTAGTAGTTGTTTTTCTTATGAAACATGTAAATGGGTTAAGCTGAGTTTTAGGCAAAAAAGCCTTAGCTGTTAGTGCCTTCTTCACGGATTGCTTTTTAGAATTTTTTAGTGTAATTATTGTTTAAAGTTTGCTGCTGATGACTGTGAGGACCTAGTCAGATTTATTGATTTATGTTTATTCAGTTTGTATTATTGGATTTGGTATTTAAACTACAGATCTTTGCTGTGTTGTCTTTGTCTCATGTTTACAAAATATGTTCCCAATTTGGAGCAGCCCCATTAATCTGCTTTTGTATACTGTACATTTTACATTTTGTAGATGTATTTGTCAAGTCTTGAGGGAGAAGATCACAGTCTTAGTGACGCATCAGTGGCAGTACCTGAAAGCTGCAAGTTGGATTCTGATATTGAAAGGTGTAAGTAATTTCTAGATGCTCTGTGGAACTTGCTAGCACTCAGGTGTGCTGAAAGCCAGGCCTCTCAGCAGGTCACTCTCCTTGGGTTCATGGTAAACACCTTCTTCTCCTCAGTTTTCCAGCTCCTTCTTCTCAAACGTGGTGTTCATGCCTCTGGTGATAAATCCAAAGACCTGTAGAAATGTCACTACTATACTCTGAGCCACATAAACCCTAAAGTATATAAAAGTGCTACCACAGGGTTACTGAGTCATCACTGTTCTTGTGAAATTTGTTAAGGATAATGATGCTATTTTATATAAGAACTTTTTGTTTTCCCCTTCCAGGATTTAAGTCAAAGTATATTATTTGGAAATTAGAGATACTAAGACCTGTTTGTAACCATGTGATTGTCATATGCAGTTTGCTAAAGAGCATCTTCCATTAAACACCAGAAGCGAGGTTGGGTATCTGAGCACCCGGGTCAGAGATGCCCACTCTGCTGGTGTCCCCAGTTGCTGGTCTCACTGTCTCTTTCTGTGCCTGATATGTGTGGGAGCCTGTGCAGCAGGACAATAAAGCTCTGCCTTATGGGGCTCCTGTTCTTATGGGGACAAATGTGACAAAGAGAGAGGGGTGGAGCTGACATCCTGGCTGCCTGCTTAAAGAGCTGGTGCCTCACAGTGGCCTGAGTAGGCATGAAGGTGGGGGCCATGCAAGTCACCTGGGGTAGGCAGGGTCTGAGGCAGGGGGTCCTAAGGAGGGAGCTGACCTGGCAGGTTGGAGGAACAACAGGAAGACCAGGTGTGTCTGGGGAGAGTGAGCAGGAGGGATGTGGAGGGAGCTGGTCTCTGAGCACTGGGCAGTGGGTGGAAGTGGGATGGAAGTCTTGGACAGTCCAGAGCAGAGGGGTGATATGGTCTGATGTGAGATTTAAAAGATTCCTTGCTATTCATCTGGTCCCATTTGCAGAAGGGAGAGGATGGCTGTCCTTTTGAAATTGTCAGCACTTGCTTGCAGAGTACAGTAGCAACCTTGTACCCACCAGTCGTTTCCTTCTGCATCTTACAGATGTGAAGTGGAAAGTGGTAATTTCATTTAAAAGGTGCATGAATTTTGCCTTCCAAGTGAAATAACACAATGTATCCTGAATAATTTTCCAGTTCTGTGGTGTCAGATGGTACCCAAAGTCTTCACTGAGTTTCTCCCAGGGGCCATCTCAGGGGATAGGGTGAGAGGGGGTCCAGTGAGCGTCCTGGGTCTTCTTCCACCTGACTTGTCTTAACCAGAGCTGCCCTCATTTTGTGAATTTTTCATTTTAGGGTTTTTTTTAAATAATATTTTGTTTGCCACTGACTAAATCAGCTGCATCTTGTTTCATGGGGTGAGAAAATTGTGACAATATCTGCATATTACTTTATATGACTTTGTAAGGGAGGGAAACTGTGCAAGGATGTGTCACACATATTCAAAGAAAATGATTAGATTGGCTGTAGCTTAAACAGAGGCCTCATTTGGGGAAGCCTCGTTGGCTGCTTGTGGTTGGTTGTTCCTAAGTCTTTTTCTTGGATCTGGGTGCACTGATTGTGGCTTAGCTTTTGGTTTGCTGGCTGCCAAGGCATGAGCGCCACCCCAATCTCATGGCCTCCTTGTTTAGTTGCTTCAGCAGGTGGAATATTGAATTTTCAGTTGGGAACTTCCTGCATTTGTGGGGAAGCTGTACAATACTGTGAGGATGTAGCTCCTGGGTTCTCTGTCCAGGGCTGGTTCCTACATGTCCTGTCCCAGCTAAGTGCATGATACTATGAAAATGACAGTGGTCAGTGAAGTTTTGATGAATGACTGTTACCTGTGTAGTTGTGTCAGTATTTTTCTTTCCTGGAATATCCTCCCCAATCAATGTTTTTAAAAATTCTGCTTCTCACATGAGGTGTCTCTCAGTTCTCGTGTTGTCTAAAAAGACAGTGCTGATCCTCCCACCCACCTCTGTACTTCTTGCTTCCCTAAGTGCCCACAGTAGTTATGTCAGTGGCCTCCATTCTTAACACATCATCACACATTTCTTTCATATCCCTCAGAACCTAACACAGGGTTTAGCAGAGAATAAAATGTTCTTTTCTGTGTAGAGTTGAACTGCATTAGATTTGTCAACCACAATGTCAGACCCAAGGATCATTTTCTTAGGAAAATCATAATTTATGACAGTTAACTTTAGTTGATTAGTGTTCAGATTATATTACTATTATCTAGTGCAAATATATTCCTCTTAAATTCTTTATTTTAGGGCACAATAGTACAACGTGGGACTTACATTGGGCTCCTGAAATCTGGGGTAGATTTTGATTTCCTTTTAAAGAGGAATGAGCAAGAACCATCTCCAGATTTGGAATCTTCTACCCTGAAGAATCAGTCCAGACCCTTGATGAGAGGTGCTGCTCCAGAGCTCCAAGATGTGAGTTTCTCGTCCTGCAACATGCCGCTGTATGTCTGCTCTTGGTAGACCTATGGAACTTCAGTCTGTTCCACTTGTGACATCTTCATTTGTCCTAAAGTAGATCCTAAGAGTCCAAGGCCCTGTTCCATGGAACTGGTAGAGTTAGAAGAGCATGATGGGAGCAAGCCTGCTTATGGTTCTCCTTCGGGTGTAGAATGGAGGATCTTATGGGGATCAGTAGAGGGTGCACTGCTATGATTTCCTGGGTGTATGTGACTCACCGTGATATGTGAACTCTTTCATTTACTGTAGTTACATACTACTCACTGTGGTGGGCCTCAGCTTCCCTTATGCATCCAGAGGATTAATGTGAAGACCCCTTAGACTGAGTCCTGATGTTGCCACATTAAATCAGCTACTTTTCCTATATGTTGGAATGTTCTGGCACTGCAGGTGACTGATGGTAGTATTTTGCCTCATTGTCAGATGATTTAGGATGGATCAGAGGTAGCCTGTGCAAAGAACCTGACAAACAGCAGACTTTGGAGTTAGTACCCATCTTCCTTTCTTATCTTTTAAGACTGAGAACCACGTCTAATTCACCTTGAATCCCAATGGTCAGGGTTTCAAGGAGGATTAGACATCATCAAGCTGAGGACATGCTGGGCTGCTGTGACTCTATAATGCATTCTAAGTCCTTCAGACAGAAATGCGGAAATGCACTAGATCTCCCTTAAAAACATGCACAGGTATTCTTCAGTATCCAAACTCTGGATGATTCTGATAAGCATTTGGATTAATTCCTCAGTTTCGAAACTCAGGAATCACTTTCTGAAATTTGGGAATCAAATAGATTCAGATGATATGCTTGTCTCTTACTATCCAAACCCATTTTACTCAAATTCACCCTGTGACCTCAGTTTACTGTATTTAGCTAGTGTTTTGAACCACAAGTATGCTGTATGTTTCATGTTTCTATGATTGAGTGACACAAATTATCTAGAAGGATACTTAAGCTTCATATCATTTTGTGTATTATTTTGGAACAAGCTTCTGCTGAGAGTCATGACTGACTTTAAGCAAAGCCACCCAACAGTGAATAAACTTGTACAAATGATACTTTCTTATTTCTAACAGATTCTTAGGAGCGGGATGGCTGGGTCTAAGCGTAAATACACACATGGTATGGCCAGATATTCCCACACTCCTCTCCATAGGAGATGGACCACCTTGCACTTCTACTTGTGTATGAGATGTATCTGTCTCCCCACAGCTTTGCTGTGGAGGGCTTTGTTGAACTTTTCACATTCAGGGGTTCTTTATTTAAAATTTTGTCTCTCACTGCCATTTTTCCCTCCCAGACTGAGAATATAGAGGTCACACTTCCTTTAGAGGACCATTTGGAAGGAAAAGTTGGTGTTAAGACCTACAACGATTACTTCACAGCCGGTGCTCAATGGTTTAGCCTCATTTTCCTTATTTTAGCGAACATCGCAGCTCAGGTAAATAAGGACATTTATTTTGGTGTGTGCCCTCAACTTGGTATTTACATATTTATACTGTATTTATGTTATCATTATTTTTAATATGTATATGAAAATTTTTATCTCAGAGAACTGGCTCATGCAGTTGTGGGATCTAGCTGGCTGAATGTGAAATGAGAAAGGCAGGCCTGAAGGCTGGAACTTCAGGCAGAAGCTGACCCTGCTATCTTGAGGCAGAATTTCTTCTTCCTCCAAGAAGCCTCAGGTTTTGCTCTTAGGGCCTTTGAGTGACTGGATGAGGCCACCACAGTGTTGAGTGTGATCTCCTCTACTGAAGTTCTGATGATGGATGTGAGCCACATCCACAAAATACCTTCACGGCAACATCTAGACAAGTGTTTGGTTGAATCATTGGACACTGGCCTGCCCAAGCTGACACAGACAGCTGACCATCACAGTACCTGTCAAATGTTTTTTTCTTGGAAAAATCCCCACGTTCGGACTATGATTACTGCATTTGGCAGTTCACTTGTGTTTACTTTGAAATACGTTATCTGTGGGGAGCAAACTAAGTGAAGCTTATCGGTATTATGTACATGATAGAGAACTTCCAGGGAAAAAAGAATATCTTTTAAAGAGTTTAAAATGTAAGATGCCCTCCCCTGACCTGTAGCCATCTGAGGTGTGGGGATTGGCACAGACCTGGGCTGAAAGGACCATCTCTTGTTTTCTGGAGCCTTTCCATCCCCCAGCCTGGTGAGCGGGGTGTGAGGCTCAGTGATGCCAGTGTGTGAGTGACTGTTGTTTCCTGCTCCAGGTTGCCTACGTCCTGCAGGACTGGTGGCTTGCATACTGGTGAGTGATTCCTGATCTGACCCAAAGTGCTGTGAAATCTGCATGAAACCTCACTTTCCCACAGTCAGGGGGAGAAGGGAGGGGCTTGTTCAGCCTCCTCTTCTGACCCTCACATAGTTTCCCTGAAGAAAAAGTAAAGTTCCTGCTGGTGGAGAGTGACGCTCACATTGTCTCTCCCCAAGTCTGACCCTCAGCAGCTTCCTCATAGATGATTTTGAGAACTGAAGGTTGTGATTCAAGTTGAATCTTTATAAGGTAGATGGACACAGAGCCCTGTGAACTGGGAGCCATTTTTCTAGCATAAAATACATTTCTCAAATTGAGATTTTTTTTTTTGTATTTGAATACATTCTGTCTGAAGCATAATATTTTTTTCTTCCCTGTTCCACAGGGCGAATTTACAAAGTGCCCTGTATTTTGGGGCATATGAAAGAGGAGAGACAGTTGTGATGCTTGATCTGAACTGGTATTTAGGCACCTATTCAGGTAAAGTTGTATTCTCCAGTCTATTATATGAAAGTCTGAGGTGCTTACAAGGAGCCTGTGTGAGCATCTAGGGCTTCCAGGCACAATTCAGTAATGTCTCAACAGATTTAAGAGTTTGATTTGCATTTGCTCTGTGAATTAACTAGAACAATTATCTTTAAAATCTAGGAGAAAGAAGTTGAATGGAGATTCTTGATTTATTGTGCACTGGATTTTGGTAGTTAAACCAGGATTGCACATTCAGAAAATCAGCCACTGTAAATACATGGCATTGTCTATTCTAATAGGTTGGTTTAGCTAAATCTTATATTGTTATATGGATGGACAATGGGATTAGAAACAGATCCCTACTCTGTGGTTCAGATTGTTCCAGTTCTGTCTGAATAAGCTCTGGCTTTTATTGATTTTAGTTAAGCCGTTAGTTAAGTGGCTTGGTCAGTCGCGTCTGACTATTTGCGACCCCGTAGACTGTAGCCCACCAGGCTCCTCCGTCCATGGGATTCTCCAGGCAAGAGTACTGGAGTGGGTTGCCATTTCCTTCTCCAGGGGATCTTCCCGACCCAGGGATCAAACCCAGGTCTCCCGCATTGCAGGCAGACGCTTTAACCTCTGAGCCACCAGGGAAGCCATGCAGGTATGCAAAGTCCCCTTCACCACACAGCTCATCTCTTGGGCATCACTAATTACTTGAGAAGCTAAGGAGGGGGAATCCAGCATCTGGGGATAGATTCCTTCTCTTTCTTACCTTGAGTTCACAGTGTTATCTTATCTCCAGCTGTGTGATTAATTTAACGTGACTAATATTAACATAACTCACTGTATTCACAAGAGCTTAGAATATATATAATATTACATAGTGTTTAAAGGATGTCTTCATCTAAAATTTTAAATATCTTTTTATCCATTCATTTGTTGATAGACGTTTAGATTGCTACCATGTCCTGGCTATTATAAATATTTGCTACTATGAACATTGGGGCATAATAATAAATAATAATAATATTAATTAATTAAATTTTAAGTTAAAAATAAAAATAATAAAATAATTTTATATTGGATTATAAATGATTGAGCTTCACTGGTGGCTCAGATGGTAAAGAATCTGCCTACAGTGCAGGAAACCTGGGCTTGATCCCTGGAGAAGGGAATGGCATCCAACTCCAGTATTCTTGCCTGTGATATCCCATGGACTGAGGAGCCTGATGGGCTATGGTCCATAGGGTTGCAAAGAGTTGGACATGACTGAAGTGACTTAGCATGAACACATAGATGTTTAACAATGTTGTGATTGTTTCAGGTGGACAGCAAAGACACTCAGCCATACATATGTGTATTCATTCTCCTCCAAATCCCTTCCCCGCCCCCCATCCAGGCTACCATGTAACTGAGCAGAGTTCCCTGTGCTATACAGTAGGTTCTTATTGGTTACCCACTTTAAATACAGAAGAGTGTGCATGTTGATCCCAAATTCCCTAACTGTCTCTTCCCCCTTCTTCTTTCCCCTGACAACCATGATTTCATTCTCTAAGTCTGTCAGTACATTTCTGTTACAGAAATACATTCATTTGTATAATCTCTTTTTAGATTCCACCTATAAGGGATGTTTTACAATATTTCTCCTTCCCTGACTTACTTCATTCAGCTTGACAGTCTCTAGGCCCACCCATTTTGTGGCAAATGGCATTATTTCATTCTTTTTTAATGGCCGTGTAGTAGTCCATTGTATGTATGTACCACCTCTTTGTCCATTCCTGTCAATGGTTATTTAGGTTGCTTTCACATGTTAGCTGTTGTAAACAGTGCTGCAATGAACACTGGGGTGCATATATCCCAGTATGTATCCATTTGGACCATGTTTTTCTCTGGGTATATGTCCAGAAGTGGGGCTCCTGAACTACCAGGGTCATATGGTAGTTCTATTTTTAGTTTGTAAAGAACCTCCATACTGTTCTCCATAGTAGTTATATCAATTTACATTCCCACCATAGTGCAAGAGGGTTCCCTTCTCTCTACAGCCTTTCCAGCATTTATTGTAAGATTTTTTGCTGATGGCCATTCTGATTGGTATGAGGTGATACCTCATTGTAGTTTTGATCTGCATTTCTCTAATAATTAGTGACACAGACTATTTTTTTCATGTTGACCATCTGTATGTTTTCTTTGGCAAACTATCTATTTATGTCTTCCACTCATGTTTTGATTGGATTGTTTGGTTTTTTGATATTGAACTGCATAAGCTGTTTGTATATTTTGAAGGTTAATCTTTTGTCAGTTGCTTAGTTTGCAGTTATTTTCTCCCATTCTGAGGATTGTCTTTTCGTCTCATTTATGGTACTTATATATAATGGAATATTACTCAGCTGCAAAAAAAGAATGAAATTAGCTCATTTGTAGAGACATGGGTGGACCTAGAGTCTGTTATACAGAGTGAAGTAAGTCAGAAAGAAAAGCAAAAAAATGCATATATTAACACAGATATGTGAACTCTAGAAAAATGGTATGGATGAACCTAATTGCAGGAATAGAGATAGTGATGCAGAGAACATAAGTATGGAAACATATCGGGGAGGTGTAGGAGATGAATGGACAGGTTAGGATTATACACTACCATACACTAGATAGCGAGTGGGAACTTGCTGGATAGTACAGGGAACTCGGTACAGTGCTCTCTGAGGACATTGAGGGGTGGGACTGGTTGAGAGGGGGAGGTATAGGAGGAGGGGTTATATGTACATATTGCTGATTTACTTCCTTGTACAGAAACTAACACAACATTGTAAAGCAACTATACGCCAGTAAAAATAAATAAATAAATAACAATATCCCCACAGGAAACACTTGTATAAACTTTCTACAAAGAATGTGTTATATAAAAATCCACTCTTTGAAATTTGGTATTTATTTTATGAATCACTTGCTAAGAAATCTAAATACGTTAGCTGTTTACCTTCTTAATTGATGGACTATGGGGGCTTAAAGGAAGAAGGAAAGGATTCTGTTATATATTCATATAGAGTAGTGGGCTAAGGCAAATGCTTGTTGATGGAATTCAGGAATCTGAGCAGGTTTCAGAGTTTAACACTGATGTGTCAGCTGAATGGAAAAACACTATGTGAAGGAATATTTATTACAAGGGTCATCACCCCTTTATTTACCATTGTGAGTTGAAGAGATGTTTGGAGGGCTATTTTCATTTTTATATGCTATCTTCATTTATATCAGTTCAGTTCAGATCAAGTTGCTCAGTCGTGTCCGACTCGTTGCGACCTCATGTACTACAGCACACCAGGCTTCCCTGTCCATCACCAACTCCCAGAGTTTACTCAAACTCAATGTTCATTGAGTCAGTGATGCCATCCCACCATTTCATCCTCTGTCATCTCCTTCTCCTCCTGCCCTCAATCTTTCCTAGCATCACGGTCTTTTCAAATGAGTCAGCTCTTTGCATCAGGTGGCCAGAGTATTGGAGTTTCAGCTTCAACATCAGTCCTTTCAATGAACATTCCAGACTTATTTTCTTTAGGATGGACTGGTTGGATCTCCTTGCAGTCCAAGGGGCTCTCAAGAGTCTTCTCCAACATCATAGTTCAAAAGCATCAATTCTTCGGCCCTCAGCTTTCTTTATAGCTCAACTCTCACACCCATACATGACTACTGGAAAAACCATAGCCTTGACTAGACGGACCTTTGTTGGCAAAGAAATATCTCTGCTTTTTAATATACTGTCTAGATTGATTATAACTTTTCTTCCAAGGAGTAAACGTTCTTTTAATTTCATGGCTGCAATCACCATCTGCAGTGATTTTGGAGTCCCAAAAAATAAAGTCTGTCACTGTTTCCACTGTTTCCCCATCTATTTGCCATGAAGTGATGGGACCAGATCCCATGATCTTAGTTTTCTGAATGTTGAGCTTTAAGCCAAATTTTTCACTCTCCACTTTCACTTTCATCAAAGGCTCTTTAGTTCTTCATTTCTACAATAAGGGCAATGTCATCTGCATATCTGAGGTTATTGATATTTCTCCAAGCAATCTTTATTTCAGCTTGTACTTCATCCAGCCCAGCATTTCTCATGATGTACTCTGCATATAAGTTAAATAAGCATGATGACAATATACAGCCTTGACATACTCCTTTTCCTATTTGGAACCAGTCTGTTGTTCCACGTCCAGTTCTAACTGTTGCTTCTAATCTGCATACAGATATCTCAAGAGGCAGGTCAGGTGGTTTGGTATTCCCATCTCTTTCAGAATTTTCCACAGTTTATTGTGATCCACACAGTCAAAGGCTTTGGCATAGTCAATAAAGCAGAAATAGAAGTTTTTCTGGAATTCTCTTTCTTTTTTGATGATCCAGCAAATGTTGGCAATTTGATCTCTGGTTCCTCTGCCTTTTCTAAAACCAGCTTGAACATCTGGAAGTTCATGGTTCATGTATTGCTGAAGCCTGGCTTGGAGAATTTTGAGCATTACTTTGGTAGATGTGAGATGAGAGCAAATGTGCAGTAGTTTGAGCATTCATTTCCTTTCTGTGGGATTGAAATGAAAATTGACCTTTTCCAGTCCTGTGGCCACTGCTGAGTTTTCCACTTTTGCTGGCATATTGAGTGCAGCACTTTCACAGTATCATCTTTTAGGATTTGAAATAACTCAACTGGATTTCCATTACCTCTGCTAGCTTTGTTCATAGTGATGCTTACTAAGGACCACTTGACTTCACATTCCAGGATGTCTGGCTCTAGGTGAGAGATCATACCATCGTGATTATCTGGGTCGTGAAGATCTGTTTTTGTACAGTTCTTCTGTGTATTCTTGCCACCTCTTCATAATATCTTCTGCTTCTGTTTGGTCCATACCATTTCTGTCCTTTATTGTGCCCATCTTTGCATGAAATGTTCCTTTGGTATCTCTAATTTTCTTGAAGAGATCTCTAGTCTTTCCCATTCTATTGTTTTTCTCTATTTCTTTGCACTGATCACTGAGGAAGGCTTTTGTATATCTCCTTTCTATTCTTTGGAACTCTGCATTTAAATGGGTATATCTTTCCTTTTCTCCTTTGCTTTTTGCTTCTCTTCTTTTCACAGCTATTTTTAAGGCCTCCTCAGACAGCCATTTTTCTCTTTTGCATTTCTTTTTCTTGGGGAGGTCTTGCTCCCTGTCACCTGTACAGTGTCACGAGCTTCCATCCATAGTTCATCAGGCACTCTATCAGATCTAGTCCCTTAAATCTATTTCTCACTTCCACTGTATAATCATAAGGGATTTGATTTAGGTCATACCTGAATGGTCTAGTGGTTTTACCTACTTTCATGTCTGAATTTGGCAATAATAAATTCATGATCCTAGCCACAGTCAGCTCCCAGTCTTGTTTTTGCTGACTGTATAGAGTGTCTCCATCTTTGGCTGCAAAGAATATAATCAATCTGAGTTTGATGCTGATCATCTGGTGATGTCCATGTGTAGAGTCTTCTCTTGTGTTGTTGGAAGAAGGTATTTGCTATGACCAGTGTATTCTCTTGGCAGAACACCAAGAGCCTTTGCCCTGCTTCATTCTGTACTCCAAGGCCAGATTTGCCTGTTACTCCAGGTGTTTCTTGACTTCCTAATTTTGCATTCCAGTCCCCTATAATGAAAAGGACATCTTTTTTGGGTGTTAATTCTAGAAGGTCCTGTAGGTCTTCATAGAACTGTTCAACTTCAGCTTCTTAAGCATTACTGGTCAGAGCATAGACTTGGATTACCGTGATACTGAATGGTTTGCCTTGGAAATGAACAGAGATCATTCTGTGTTTTTTGAGATTGCATCCAAGTACTGGATTTTGGACTCTTTCGTTGAATATGATGGCTACTCCATTTCTTCTAATGGATTCCTGCACACAGTAGTAGATATAAAGTTCTTCTGAGTTACATTCACCCATTTTAGTTTGCTGATTCCTAAACTGTCAAATTTTAGGAATTCGATGGCATTCACTCTTGCCATCTCCTGTTTGATTGCTTCCAATTTGCCTGGATTCATGGACCTAACAGTCCAGGTTCCTTTGCAATATTGCTCTTAACAGCATCAGACCTTGCTCCCATCACCAGTCACATCCACAACTGGGTGTTGTTTTTGCTTTGGCTCCATCTCTTCATTCTTTCTGGAGTTATTTCTCCACTGTTCTCTAGTAGCATATTGGGTACTTACCAACCTGGGGAGTTCATCTTTCAGTGTCCTATCTTTTTGCCTTTTCATACTGTTCATGAGGTTCTCAAGGCTGGAATACTGAAGTGGTTTCCTGTTCCCTTCTCCAGTGGACCACATTTTGTCAGAACACTCCACCGTGACCCATCAGTCTTAGGTACTCCTACATGGCATGGCTCATAGTTTCATTGAGTTAGACAAGGCTGTGGTCCATGTAATTAGATTGGTTAGTTTTTTTGTGATTGTGGCTTTCAGTCTGTCTGCCCTCTGGTGGAGAAGGATAAGAAGCTTATGGAAGCTTCCTGATGGGAGAGACTGACTGAGGGGGCATACTGGGTCCTGTTCTGATGGGCAGGACTATGCTCAGTAAATCTTTAATCCAATTTTCTGTTGATGGGTGGAGCTGTGTTCCCTCCCTGCTACTTACCTTGGGCCAAACTATGGTGGAGGTAATAAAGATAAACTATGGTGGAGGTGCATTTTCTTGGCAAAACTCTATTAGTCTTTGCCCTGCTTCATTCCACATCCCAAGGCCAAATTTGCCTGTTACTCCAGGTGTTTCTTGACTTCCTACTTTTGCATTCCAGTCCCCTATAATGAAAAGGACATCTTTTTTGGGTGTTAGTTCTAAAAGGTCTTGTAGGTCTTCATAGAACCGTTCAACTTCAGCTTCTTCAGTGTTACTGGTTGGGGCATAGACTTGGGTTACCGTGATATTGAATGGTTTGCCTTGGAAATGGACAGAGATCATTCTGTCGTTTTTGAGATTGCATCTAAGTACTGCATTTCGGACTCTTTTGTTGACCATGATGGCTACTCCATTTCTTCTGAGGGATTCCTGCCCACAGTAGTAGATATAATGGCCATCTGAGTTAAATTCACCCATTCGCAGTGCATTTTAGTTCACTGATTCCTAGAATGTCGACGTTTACTCTTGCCATCTCCTGTTTGACCACTTTCCAATTTGCCTTGATTCATGGACCTGATATTCCAGGTTCCTATGCAATATTGCTCTTACAGCATCGGACCTTGCTTCTATCACCAGTCACATCCACAACTGGGTATTGTTTTTGCTTTGGCTCCATCCCTTCATTCTTTCTGGAGTTATTTCTCCACTGATCTGTTTCACCTACTGACCTGGGGAGTTCCTCTTTCAGTATCTTATCATTTTGCCTTTTCATACTGTTCATGGGGTTCTCAAGGCAAGAATACTGAAGTGGTTTGCCATTCCCTTCTCCAGTGGACCACATTGTGTCAGCAAACACCCTCTTCCAACAACACAAGAGAAGACTCTACACATGGACATCACCAGATGGTCAACACCAAAATCAGATTGATTATATTCTTTGCAGCCAAAGATGGAAAAGTTCTATACAGTCAACAAAAACAAGACCAGGAGCTGACTGTGGCTCGGATCATGAACTCCTTATTGCCAAAGTCAGACTTAAATTGAAGAAAGTAGGGAAAACCACTAGACCATTCAGGTATGACCTAAATTGAATCCCTTATGATTATACAGTGGAAGTGAGAAAAAGATTTAAGGGACTAGATATGATAGATAGAGTGCCTGATGAGCTATGGTCGGAGGTTCATGACATTGTACAGGAGACAGGGATCAAGATCATCCCCATGGAAAAGAAATGCAAAAAAGCAAAATGGCTGCCTGGGGAGGCCTTACAAATAGTTGTGAAAAGAAGAGAAGCAAAAAGCAAAGGAGAAAAGGAAAGATACAAGCATCTGAATGCAGAGTTCCAAAGAATAGCAAGAAGAGATAAGAATGCCTTCCTCAGCGATCAATGCAAAGAAATAGAGGAAAAGAACAGAATGGGAAAGACTAGAGATCTCTTCAAGAAAATTAGAGACACCAAGGGAACATTTCATGCAAAGATGGGCTCGATAAAGGACAGAAATGGTATGGACCTAACAGAAGCAGAAGATATTATGAAGAGGTGGCAAGAATACACAGAGGAACTGTACAAAAAAGATCTTCATGACCCAATTAATCACGATGGTGTGATCACTCACCTAGAGCCAGACATCCTGGAATGTGAAGTCAAGTGGACCTTAGGAAGCATCACTATGAACAAAGCTAGTGGAGGTGATGGAATTCTAGTTGAGCTATTTCAAATCCTAAAAGATGATGCTGTGAAAGTGCTGCACTCAATATGCCAGCAAACTTGGAAAACTCAGCAGTGGCCACAGGACTTGAAAAGGTCAGTTTTCATTCCAATCCCTAAGAAAGGCAATGCCAAGGAATGCTCAAACTACCGCACAATTGCACTCATCTCACACGCTAGTAAAATAATGCTCAAAATTGTCCAAGCCAGGCTTCAGCAATACGTGAACCGTGAACTTCCAGATGTTCAATCAAGTTTTAGAAAAGGCAGAGGAACCAGAGATCAAGTTGGTAACATCCACTGGATCATGGAAAAAGCAAGAGAGTTCCAGAAAAACATCTATTTCTTCTTTATTGACTATGCCAAGCTTTTGACTGTGTGGATCACAATAAACTGTGGAAAATTCTGAAAGAGATGGGAATACCAGAGCACCTGACCTGCCTCTTGAGAAACCTACATGCAGGTCAGGAAGCAACAGCTAGAACTGGACATGGAACAAGAGGCTTGTTCCAAATAGGAAAAGGAGTACGTCAAGGCTGTATATTGTCACCCTGCTTATTTAACTTATATGCAGAGTACATCATGAGAAACGCTGGGCTGGAAGAAGCGCAAGCTGGAATCGAGATTGCCAGGAGAAATATCAATAACCTCAGATATGCAGATGACACCACCCTTATGGCAGAAAGTGAAGAGGAACTAAAAAGCCTCTTGATGAAAGTGAAAGAGGAGAGTGAAAAAGTTGGCTTAAAGCTCAACATTCAGAAAACGAAGAACATGGCATCTGGTCCCATCACTTCATGGGAAATAGATGGGGAAACAGTGGAAACAGTGTCAGACTTTATTTTTGGGGGCTTCAAAATCACTGCAGATGGTGATTGCAGCCATGAAATTGAAAGATGCTTACTCCTTGGAAGGAAAGTTTTGACCAACCTAGATAGCATATTGGAAAACAGAGATATTACTTTGCCAACAAAGGTCTGTCTAGTCAAGGCTGTGGTTTTCTAGTAGTCGTGTATGGATGTGAGAGTTGGACTGTGAAGAAAGCTGAGCACCAAAGAATTGATGCTTTTGAACTGTGGTGCTGGAGAAGGCTTTAAAGAGTCCCTTGGACTGCAAGGAGATCCACCAGTCCATCCTAAAGGAGATCAGTCCTGGGTGTTCTTTGGAAGGAGTGATACTAAAGCTGAACCTCCAATACTTTTGCCACCTCATACGAAGAGTTGACTCATTGGAAAAGACCCTGATGCTGGGAGGGATTGGGGGCATGAGGATAAGGGGACGACAGAGGATGAGATATCTGGATGGCATTACCTGACTTGATGGACATGAGTCTGAGTGAACTCCGGGAGTTGGTGATGGACAGGGAGGCCTGGCCTGCTGCAGTTCATGGGGTCGCATAGAGTCAGACACGACTGAGCGAATGAACTGAACTGAACTGAACTGAATGAATATAATGGTGACTTCCCTCAAAAGATCCCATGCATGTAATGCTACAGACTGTGCCCCCAACCCTGCTGCAGGCCACCACCGACCCACACCTTCAGCGGAGACTCCCGGACTCCCATAGGCAAGTCTCCTGTGGGGTCACTGTTCCTTCCTCCTTCGGTCCTGGTGCACAAGGTTCTGTTGTGCCCTCCACGAGTCTATTTCCCAGTCCTGTGTAATTCTGGCAGCTCTATGGTGGGGTTAATGGCGACCTCCTCCAAGAGGACTTATGCCATACCCACACCCAGAGCCCCTGTCCCTGCGGCAGACCACTGCCGACCCATACCTCCACGGGAGACACTCAAACACAGTTCTGTCTCAGTCTCTGTGAGGACCCTGGGTCCTGGTGTGCACAAGGTTCATGTGAGCCCTCTGAGCATCTCTGGCGGGAATGAGGTTTGATTCTAAACGTGAATTTGCCCCTTCTACCGTCTTGCTGGGGCTGCTCCTTTGCCCTAAACATGGGGCATCTCCTCACAGCTGCTCCAGTGCCTACCATCTTACTAGGTTTTCTCTGACCTTGGATGTAGGGTATCTCCTCATGGCTGCTCCTTCTGACTTTGTATGTGGTTTTATATGCATAGTGATACTCATTTATCATTGATAAAAAATTTTAAATGATAATATTTATTTATAAATGCTTTGTGTTTCCTTAAAACACTTAGTGAGAGGTTAGTTGCTTGTTTAGATTATCTATAAATTATTATTTAGGTTATAATTATCTCTTGTCAAAATATAATAGTTTCTTGCTATTTCTTGAATAGCAATAGTTTGCAAACTAACTGTTAGTTGCAAACAATTAAGTTGTCTGTTTGCAACTTAATATGGTCCTTCTGTACTCTTTAAAACTACTTGGACCTAGAAATTGCTATGTTATTTTAAAATTTATTTTATTTTTATTAATTTTGACTGGAGTATAGTAGCTTTACAATGTCGTGTGAGATTTTGCTCGTACAACAAAGTGCCATCAGTCATACGTACATTACACATATGTCCCCATTTTTTTTAAATTTCCTTCTCATTTAGGTCACCACTGAGTAGAATTTTCTGTGCTATAAAAGTAGGTTCTCAGGTAGCTACTTTACATATAAGTAAATTTTCATGTAAATTTACTGTTTACAAGGAAATGGTAAGTCATTTCTCCTGTAACTCTTCCTTCTCATGCTGATATCTAAAACTGAAGTATGCCTTGATTGTGGAATATGTAACTAGTGGGATTTGAAATGTGGCAAAGGTCAGAAGATCAACTATTTTTCATAATTATCTTTCTTTTTGTTTTTAAAAAGTGTATAACTAAAGTTTTTTTTTTTTTCTTTTTTAAGTTTTATTTATTGGCTATGCTGGGTCTTCATCAGCTGTGTGGACTTTCTCTAGTTGCCAAGGGCAGAGTCTACTCTAATTGCGACGTGCAGGTTTCTCATTGCATGCCTTCTCTTGTTTCAGAGCATGGGCTCTAGGGTGTGTGGACTTCAGCAGATGCAGCCAGTGGGCTTTAGTAGTTGTGGTTCTTAGGGTCTAGAGCACAAACTCAATAGTTATGGAGCACAGGCTAAGCTGCTCTGAGACATGTGGGATTCACCTGGGTCAGGGGCTGATCCCATGTCTCCTGCATTGGCAGACAGACTCTCCAGCACTGAACTACCAAGGGAGCCCTGTAATTATCTTTCTTTTGAGTTTTTATTAGAACTTGTAGGTGAATTAGGAAAGCCTGGAATGAAACTGTAATTTATATAAGAATTTCCCCCCTGTGTTGTTTCTATTTAATGAGAGGAAAATAGTGATTTTCATATTCTTCTTTATAACTGTATTTTGTGACAGCGTCAAGTTCTTATACAACCCATTTCATATGTATATTTACATATATATACATTTATATATATAAATTTATTCTATAGTCTACATGTATAAATTTTTATATAAATCTTATTTATAAAATAAAATACATAATATCTTTATAAACTGTCTTCCATGCTTTAGCATCATTGAGGATAAGGCAGAGATCTTGTGCTGAGTGATGTTTCTTTATTTCAGGGTTAACTATATCTACCATCCTTTTTGGCATCACAAGGTCTCTGTTGATATTCTACATCCTTGTTAATTCTTCACAAACTTTGCATAACAAAATGTTGAGGTCCATTTTGAGAGCTCCAGTATTGTTCTTCTATAGAAATCCAATAGGTAAGTCAGACACCAGGTTTCTCAGTGAATATGTCTTGTTAACACATTTAGTTCCTGATTACATTTGATTTTGAAAATGGAAGAGATGCTTAGAAGAAAATCACCATTCATTTTCTATGAAAAACTTCACTAATATTTTTTCCTACCAGAGAAAATCTGAATAGGAGTATGCAACCTTTTATTCCAATTTGTGTGTGTCTATAAAGATAAATGAATGTTTACTTTTCAGGATGATTTATGAATCCATTTGTAAGACATACGAAGCACCCAAGATATGATGCAAATGTGTGGAAATAATTTTGACTAGTTGTTGAAATGTTCCTGTGTTAATAATGTTAAGCTAACTAGGAAGGACCTTCTTCCAGGAACATCTCTATGGAGACAGGCTGTGTGTTTCTCTTTTTCATTGCTCATCCATTTCTGGGATCACAGAGGTCTGGCATGTGCTCATATTTTGAGGTTTACCTAAATGGTAATGGAAAATGGATTAAAACACAAGATCAGTTAAATGTATGCATCGTCTTCTATAAAGTCAACTCTCTAGTTTTATAATGAACTTCTGGTTACATTTAAGAGGCTTTGTGGTACATAGCAGGTGGATCTTCAGTATTAAGTAACAGTGTCCCTGATGGTTTCCCAGTGGTTGCTTCCTCTACTTTGAGGCCTTTGACCTGTATTGCTTCAGAAGACAGCCCCCTGACCTGGGTTTCTGTGAAGAGTTAGTTCTTTAGTGAACATACCCACTCTGTTCAGTTGGTTACACTTGTGCTGAGGCCCAGGGTGGCTTTGTTTTCTCACAGGTGATGATTGACAGGGCCTGTCGAGGCAGGGATGTGACTGGAGGGAGGACAAGTGTAGGCTTAGCCTGGTCATCAACTAGTCATGTGACTGAGGCCAAAGCAGGTAGATTCTACTGGCCAGGCAAATCTCCAGGCAGGATGTTGTCATGGTCTTAAGTGTGGACTCTGGAACCAGCTGGCTGGGTTCAGTCCTATTGCTAGTTAGCTAATAGTAATAGTTACAGTTATGGTAATACTTCTGTGCTAGTTATTTAATTTCTCTGTGTCTTGATTTTCTTACCTGTACAATGAGGATACTGTTCACACACTTACCAATATCTTGGTATTGTGGGCATTAAGCAGGTTAACAATTCACAGCACTTAGCACATGGGTGGTGCCTAATGAACCTTAGTGAGTATGATGACATGGTGTCTGGGAACTTCTCTCCTGTGAAATGGGAATAACCACTGCCCTTTCTGTTCCACAAGACTGCTGTGAGGATTAAATAAGAATGTTGAGGGCAGCATCTTGTGTAGATTTATTCAGCGCATGTTGTTTAGTCCAGGCAGTGAACAGAGCACAGGATGGTTAACTGCAGAGGCCCACACAGTTCTCATCTTATTATGAAGCCAGAGTGAGGAAGGGTTTGGAAGAGTTCATGCTATTATGGGTGTGAAGTTGCTCCACTTTGCCTGTTAACGTGAAAACTACAGTCATAAAGTTGAGAGCATTAAGTGGGACTGAATTTCTGTTCTCACAGCTTCTGAGTGTTCATGACCACAGTTAAGCAGGCTCTTTATATTCAAGACCTGTAGGCTTCTCCAGATGCTGACTTACTTATTATTCAAGGATTTGGGATCAAGTTTAAATCCTGAAGGCCACTAATCTTAGAACAGTCAGCACACTATATTTATCTTGTGTCCCCCTCCTGTATCTCTTAGCACAACTTTATTCATTCAAGAAAATAGAAGCCCAAATAAGTACTGCAAAGATAGGCCTGCTTTGCCCAAAAGGCTTAGGGGCTGTAAATTACTTACTCTTTTAGTGGTGTATTAAATTGAACTCTTTCCTATCTTTTATTTTCAAAAGTGGAATTTGTAATGTCCCCTGCATTGGCAAGCAGATTCTTATCCACTGTATCACCAGGGAAGTCCCTAAATACATGTGCTTTAAAATTATTGTTTTGATTTGTTCATGTATTGTTTCTCTTAAGGTTCCTATATGAGGAAATGAGTATTTTCTTGTATCCTGTTCTTGCAGGAAGGATTTTAAATCGCTTCTCAAAAGACATTGGGCATATGGATGACTTGCTGCCCCTGATATTTCAAGATTTCATCCAGGTAATGTACCAGTCCTGCCAGAATTCTCCCAGGGGAGAGCAGAATACCTGTTTCTCAAGGCCTTCTCTCAGGGGCTGAGGGTGGGCTTTCAGCCTGGTGTTGTGCCCTGTTACCTTCAGTAAAGGTTACATTTATGAGAGAAAGGTGCAGTTTGGGAGGCTGAGCTAACATGAGGAACACCTGGGTCAGGAGTGGCTGCACCGTCTTGTCAAGGCTGGTCTGAAGCAGTGACATGCTGGGTAAGTGGTTCTCCCTCTGCCTTCCAGGTTTCTGGTGTGGATTCCCTTACTGTGAGCACATTTCATAACAGGGAAAAGAAATAACCTCTCATGGAAAGATAGCCTAGATGAACTAAATTATGCATTGTATTGGGCTTCCCAGGTGGCTCAGTGTTAAAGAATTCACTTGCCAGTGCAGGAGACACAAGAAACAAGAGTTCAATCCTTGGGTCAAGAAGATCCCCTGGAGAAGGAAATGGCAAGCCACTCCAGTATTCTTGCCTGGAAAATTCCATGGGCAGAGGAGCCTGGTGGGCTACAGTCCATGGGGTTGCAGTCAGACATGCACAGGCACTGAATTACCACAGAGGACAGGTATTTACTGCACTATTTTATTTGGATAAAGCCAGTTGTGGTTACTTACAAAGAAAAAATTGGTAAAAATAAGGTGAAAATACTACTTTAACAAGGACAGTGTTGTTTAGTTGCTAAATTGTGTCTGTTTTGTGACCCCATGGACTATAGCCCACAGAAATGCAGCAGAGATCTGACTGCAGACAGTGTCAACTGTGGGCACGGCTTCAGCAGTTACCAGTGTGAACTACACTGAGACTCAGAAGCAGAGGACTTTTACTGCGAAGAGGTCTGATTTTTTTTCTATTCTGCAGACTTATTTTATAAATGTGCCCTTCTGGGTTTAACTACATAATTTATCCCCAGAAATGATTTTCCCCTGAAAACATTTCATAATGTTTTCACATTTTAACAGTGATTGTTAATTACTTTGAAAAGATTTTGTGAATGGTTCTGTTTCTTTCCTATAGCAATGCAGGCCAACTTGGGTTTCTGCCATGTGCTTACATGGTTAGTTAGTTAGTGGTCATAGTCAGATTGCCACATATTTTGTGCATGACATATAGAGGGACAGGGATAGATGCTACCTGATTTCAGTAGGAAACATTCCCATTTAATGAGGAGGGAAAATTCCAGTCTCACTGATTTCCAATCCCAGCTCTGCCACCTGTAGTTCAATTATCTTGAAGTTGGAGGTGGAGGTGTCCTGTAGGTCATTGGAAGTAAGAGTTTGGTGTTTGAGGGGGAGACCTGGGATGAGCATGGAGCCTGTGTACCCTTCACTGAGCAGGTAGTAGCTGAAACTGTGAAGATGACAAGATTGCCCAGAGAGAGGGAAGCATTTTAGGGGCCAATATAGGAAGACTCGATATCAGAGAGAAAGCAGAGAGAGAAGGGGAGGAGAGGAGACACACAGTGAATAGCAAGGGAGAAAGAAGGAAGTAGGTTGGGGAATCAAGGAAGGACAGATCTGCTCAGTGCAAATGAGAAGGTGAGTCTGTGAAAACTTGTTGGTTGATTTGGAATCAGGAGGTGTTGGTGACCCGAGAAGCAGGTTTCAGATGTGAGGAGGACAGAGTGCCAAGGGCTGAAAATCCAGGAGGTGTGGAGGGAGTTGAGGTGAAGACAGGCTACTCCTGGAAGGAGTTTGAATGAAGCAGGAGAGAGGCCCATCTGGAATATAGGGTTGAGGGGGTATTGCTGGGTGTTGGGGTGTACAGTTCGTGAGTTGCATGTGTGTGTGAGGTGGTGGGTGGCATTTCTCTCTCTCCCTCCTTCCCTTCAACAAACAGTGATTAGAGTTGAGGTCCTGAAGAACAGGGGTGAGCTAGACCCATCCCTTCATGGGTGGTCTCCTCCAGCCTCCTTTCAGGAGGGAGACATCCAGAGATTCACCCCTTGCTGCCTTTGGAATCCTAATTGTGGGAGCTCTGTGGAGGAAGTCCTGGAAGGCAAACTGGATGTGGGGGCTGGAGGCAGTTAGGGAGCCTGGTCCAGGAGGTGGGCGGAGCTTCTAGGAGGAGACCTTTCATCCCAGATGAAAAGAAAAGGCTGCTGTGGATGGTGGGGCTGGAGGTGCTGCTGGAAGCAAGGTTCCTGTGTAAGAACCTATCTTTCTCTCCCTTCACCAACTGAGAGGAGGGAAGGAAAGGGGCTGGAAGGGGGTTGCTCAATTTTATTTTAAAGGACATAGTTTGTGCCAAGTGTTTTCCATTCATTTTTTATGATTCTGCTTATCCTTGGTGTATTTGATAAACCTTGGAAGATTCTTGATCATTTTTATTTTTATTACTTCTAAAGTGTTTATTTCATATACTTTTCCTCATTTAATTCTTTCTCATTCCCTTAAATGATATCTCAGATAATTTATTTAATATTTTGTAATAGTGATGCCAAGTGTGGCTAAGGGAAGCCCTGAATTCTGAGTAGTGGTCCGCACTGCAGGACAGTCCATCCACTCAGACGATGTCACTCAGAGACCACATCCCACTAGAGGGCGATCATGCGTGTGTGCCCCATCCTGTGCACTGACTCTCACAGCGGCCAGAGAAGTTGCCTGTTCAGTCACAGTATAGTTGTTGGGCAGATTGGAGCTGTTCACCATTTTTAAAAGGGTGAAGGAAAAGCAGCCTAAAAAAATCAATTTATGTAGTGTGATTCCACCTGATAATCATTTATGATGTTGACAGTTTTAAAGTACAGTGGCGTGGGAAGCCCTGCAGTCTCCCTTTCCAAGCTTGAATCCCAGCTCTCCTTCCTGTCTCTACCCCACAAAGCCAGTCTCCTCTCAGTAAAATAGAGAAAATACTACCAACTCCATAAATGTTGTGGGAAGACAAAATGAAGTTGTTTTAATCTTATTCTTTTCATAACATCTAAATGCATGTTGAGCACTAAGTAGTAGGTAGTTATTTTTAAAACACCGTTATGTATTTTTAAGTGAGAAAAGTTGTCTGATGACAGCGGCATTATGTTGCATTAAATTTATTGTCAGACACAGTTTCCAGGCCCGTAAGTACCTTCTCAGTGTTTGTATTCTCTAGGTTTGTAATTCTTGAAGATCTTAAGGGACACTTTCTTATGTAGACTCACAGAATAAAAATCAGTTGTTTTCAAAACTGACCATTGGGCACTAAATATTTCACATTAACATAATTTTCATACAATTTTCCAAAGTCCTAAATAAGACTGAGTAAGGAGTCTCAATTATGCACTGTTTTTGTCATTGATATCATCACCTTCAAGAAGTCTTCCTACAAATAAAACAAGTGAAAATGAAGGTAAGATATGGAAGTTAAATTTAGGCATTTTAATTATCCTTAAATTAAAAATAAATAAATTTAAAAATACCAAAAATATCACTTATTAAATTTCAAAAAAGGGACTTTTCTGAGCATCAGAAGTTGCATACAGCTGCCCTCAGCAAAATGCTTTAATTTATTGAGGAAAACTAAATTGCAAAACCTTTCTTCCTCACACACACCTTATTCAGGAAGAGAAAACAATGACAATCATCAGCTTGGCTGAGTTTAAATGACTGAATCCTCATGTCCTTTCTGCCTTCATGGATCACAGCCTTGTCCTGGTGAAGGGGCTTGTGTAACTCAATGAAGCTGTGAGCCATGCCATGCAGGGCCACCCAAGATGGACAGGTCATAGTGGAGAGTTCTGACAAAACATTGTCCACTGAAGGAGGAAGTGATAAACCACTCCAGTATTCTTGCTGAGAGCCCCGTGAACAGTATGAAAAGGCAAAAATATATGACACTGTAAGTAGAGCCCTCTGGGTTGGAAGGGATCCAATATGCTACTGGGGAAGAGTGGAGGGCAATTGCTAACAGCTCCAGAAAGAATGAAGCAGCTGGGCCGAAGTGGAAATGACACTCAGTTGTGGATGTGTCTTTTGGTAAAAGTAAAGTCCAATGCTGTAAAGAATGATATTGCATAGGGACCTGGAATGTTAGGTTCATGAATCTATGTAAATTGAATGTGGTCAAGCAAGCAGGAGATGACAAGAGTGAATATTGACATCTTAGGAATCAGTGAACTAAAATGGACAAGAATGGGAAAATTTAATTCAGATGACCATTGTATCTATTTCTGTGGGCAAGAATCCCTTAGAAGAAATGGAGAAGCTGTAATAGTTAACAAAAGAGTCTGAAATGAAAAAAAAAAAAAAGAGTCTAAAATGCAGTCCTTGGGTACAAACTCAAAAACGACAGAATGATCTCAGTTCTCTTCCAAGGCAAACCATTCAACATCACAGTAATACAAGCCTATGCCCCAGCTACTAATGCCAAAGAAGCTGAAGTTGACTGGTTCTATGAAGACCTACAATACCTTCTAGATCTAATACCAAAAAGAGATGCCCTTTTCATCATAAGGAATTGTAATGCAAAAGGAGGAAGTGAAGAGATGCCTGGAGTAACAGGCAAGTTTGGCTTTTGGAGTACAAAATGAAGCAGGGCAGAGGCTAACAGAGTTTTGTTAAGAGAACACATTAGTCATAGCAAACAGCCTCTTCCAGCAACACAAGGGACAGTTCTACACAAGGACATCACCAAATGATCAACACCAAAATCAGATTGATTATGGTCCTTTTCAGCTGAAAATGGAGAAGCTCTATACAGTCAGCAAAAACAAGACCTGGAGCTGACTATGGCTCCAACCATCAATTCCTTATTGCAAAATTCAGGCTTAAATGAAGAGAGTAGGGAAAACCACTAGGCCATTCAGGTTTGACCTAAATCAAATCTCTTATGGTTATACAATGGAAGTGAGGAATAGATTCAAGAAATTAGATCGGGTAGACGGAGTGTCTGAAAAACTAGGAACAGAATGAACCACTGCTGTTGCCATTTAGTCTCTTAGTTGTGTTCGACTCTTTGTGACCCCATGGACTGCAGTGCTCCAGGCCCCTCTGTCCATGGGATTTCCCAGGCAAGAATACTGGAGTGGGTTGCCATTTCCTTCTCCAGAGGATCTTCCTGATCCAGGGATCAAACCCGCATCTCCTACACTGGCAGGCAGATTCTTTACTACTAAGCCACCAGGGAAGCCCAGTGAGCACTTTTAAGATCTTTTAATGATCATTCTGCTCTCTGAACTGAACAGGCTGTTATTCCCTAAGTAGCTGGGAATCTAGAACTGGCCCCCTCATGGGAGAGACCAGATAGAACCACAAGAAACCCAACAGGGTTAGAAAATTCAGACAGAAGGGGAAATATATGATATGTGATACAGTATCTATATGTGGTACAGTATCAGGCAGAAGTTAAAAGAAAAGACTTGGGGTCATAATGACTGAATTGTTTGAATTTGGGCAAATCAATTAGTCTCTCTGAGTATCAGTTTCCTGCCTTGCAAATGGAGAGGATAATCCCTCCTCATGTTGATGTGAGAATGAGATTATATAAAGCCTGTGAAATACTTGAGATTGGGGCTCATGACAAGTCTTATGAAGTGTCATCCATTATTGGTATTTGGAAGCATGGCATAACCATTACTTCTTGGCTTATTGGCTAGATCTAGAGAATTGTGGATTTCTGGGTTATGAGAAAACTTGTCATAGCCTCTAGCAATAAAGCAAGGTCTTATTTTTCTAGTTTTTTGGTTGGACAGGCTTTTAAACAAAACCATTAACATTTTCACAAGCATTATTTTCTTTTCTTTGCTGCTTTTTTATATATTTCACTTACAAGTCATTTAGAAACCAGTGTGGCTTGTCATAAACAGCTGCTCACAACACAGCATCCTTTTGGAGGATGAAAGATGCCATGGGACTTCCTTCCATAGGTGGTGGGGACCTATCCTCTGCCTTAGTCATCCTGACAACCTAACCAGGCTACTTGCTTCCACCAAGAATGCCGACCTGGAGTAGACACAGTTCAATTTCCTGAGATTCATGATTTTACAAAATACAGATTTTGTATTTCCACTGGTATCAGTGTACCAGTTCATGGTGCATAAAATAGTAAATGTCAAATTGATCTTTTCTTTGATCTATATTGAATAATCTTGTTTGGTTTTGTTGATTCAGAGGTCCAGCACTTTTCCCCTTAGTTCAGTTCAGTTCAGTTGCTCAGTTGTGTCCGACTATTTGCGACCTCATGAATCGCAGCACGCCAGGCCTCCCTGTCCATCACCATCTCCCGGAGTTCACTCAAACTCATGTCCATCGAGTCCGTGATGCAATCCAGCCATCTCATCCTCAGTCGTCCCCTTCTCCTCCTGCCCACAATCCCTCCCAGCTGCTGCTGCTGCTGCTGCTAACTCGCTTCAGTCGTGTCCGACACTGTGCGACCCCATAGACAGCAGCCCATCAGGCTCCCCCATCCCTGGGATTCTCCAGGCAAGAACAGTGGAGTGGGTTGCCATTTCCTTCTCCAGTGCATGAAGGTGAAAAGAGAAAATGAAGTTGCTCAGTCGTGTCTGACTCTTAGCGACCCCGTGGACTACTGCCTACCAGGCTCCTCCGCCCATGGGGTTTTCCAGGCAAGAGTACTGGAGTGGGATGCCATTGCCTTCTCCGTCCCTCCAAGCATCAGAGTCTTTTCCATTGAGTCAACTCTTCGCATGAGGTGGCCAAAGTACTAGAGCTTCAGCTTTAGCATCATTCCTTCCACAGAAATCGCAGGGTTGATCTCCTTCAGAATGGACTGGTAGGATCTCCTTGAAGTCCAAGGGACTCTCAAGAGTCTTCTCCAACACCACAGTTCAAAAACATCAATTCTTCGGCACTCAGCCTTCTTCACAGTCAAACTCTCACATCCATACATGACCACTGGAAAAACCATAGCCTTGACTAGATGGACCTTAGTCGGCAAAGTAATGTCTCTGCTTTTCAATATGTTCTCTAGGTTGGTCATAACTTTTCTTCCAAGGAGTAAGTGTCTTTTAATTTCATGGCTGCAGTCACCATCTGCAGTGACCCTAGAGCACAAAAAAATAAAGTCTGACACTGTTTCCACTGTTTCCCCATCTATCTCCCATGAAGTGATGGGACCAGATGCCATGATCTTCGTTTTCTGAATGTTGAGCTTTAAGCCAACTTTTTCATTCTCCTCTTTCACTTTTATCAAGAGGCTTTTGAGTTCCTCTTCACTTTCTGCCATAAGGGTGGTGTCATCTGCATATCTGAGGTTATTGATATTTCTCCCGGCAATCTTGATTCCAGTTTCTGTTTCTTCCAGTCCAGCGTTCCTCTGATGTACTCTGCATAGAAGTTAAATAAGCAGGGTGACAATATACAGCCTTGACATACACCTTTTCCTATTTGGAACCAGTCTGTTGTTCCATGTCCAGTTCTAACTGTTGCTTCCTGACCTGCATACAGATTTCTCAAGAGGCCGGTTAGGTGGTTTGGTATTCTCATCTCTTTCAGAGTTTCATCTCTTTTTCCACAGTTTCTTGTGATCCACACAGTCAAAGGCTTTGGCATAGTCAGTAAAGCAGAAATAGATGTTTCTCTGGAACTGTCTTGCTTTTTCCATGATCCAGCGGATGTTGGCAATTTGATCTCTGGTTCCTCTGCCTTTTCTAAAACCAGCTTGAACATCAGGAAGTTCATGGTTCACATATTGCTGAAGCCTGGCTTGGAGAATTTTGAGCATTCCTTTACTAGCATGTGAGATGAGTGCAATTGTGTGGTAGTTTGAGCATTCTTTGGCATTGCCTTTCTTTGAGATTGGAATGAAAACTGACCTTTTCAAGTCCTGTAGCCACTTGTGAGTTTTCCAAATTTGCTGGCATATTGAGTGCAGCACTTTCACAGCATCATCTTTCAGGATTTGAAAGAGCTCAACTGAAATTCCATCACCTCCACTAGCTTTGTTCGTAGTGATGCTTTCTAAGGCCCACTTGACTTCACATTCTAAGATGTCTGGCTCTAGATTAGTGATCACATCATCATGATTATCCGGGTTGTGAAGATCTTTTTGTACAGTTCTTCCATGTATTCTTGCCACCTCTTCTTAATATCTTCTGCCTCTGTTAGGTCCATACCATTTCTGTCCTTTATCGAGCCCATCTTTGCATGAAATGTTCCGTTGGTGTCTCTAATTTTCTTGAAGAGATCTCTAGTCTTTCCCATTCTGTTGTTTTCCTCTATTTCTTTGCATTGATCGCTGAAGAAGGCTTTCTTATCTCTTCTTGCTATTCTTTGGAACTCTGCATTCAGAAGCTTATATCTTTCCTTTTCTCCTTTGCTTTTCGCCTCTCTTCTTTTCACAGCTATTTGTAAGGCCCTCCCCAGACAGCCACTTTGCTTTTTTGCATTTCTTTTCCATGAGGATGATCTTGATCCCTGTCTTCTGTACAATGTCATGAACCTCATTCCATAGTTCATCAGGCACTTATCAGATCTAGGCCCTTAAATCTATTTCTCACTTCTGCTGTATAATCATAAGGGATATGATTTAGGTCATACCTGAATGGTCTAGTGGTTTTCCCTACTTTCTTCAATTAGAGTCTGAATTTGGTAGTAAGGAGTCCATGATCTGAGCCACAGTAAGCTCCTGGTCTTGTTTTTCTTGACTGTATAGAGCTTCTCCATCTTTGGCTGCAAAGAATATAATCATCTGGTTTCGGTGTTGACCATCTGGTGATGTCCATGTGTAGAGTCTTCTCTTGTGTTGTTGGAAGAGAGTGTTTGCTATGACAAGTGCATTTTCTTGTCAAAACTCTTCCATAAATGCTTAGGAGTTTCAAAACAGCAAGTCTTCACTAAGAAAAAGGATAACTTGAATGAGAAAAATGATACAGAATAAGAAAAGAAACTTCTCTTTAAAATATATATTAAAGAAGAAAAGAAACATCTCAAAAAATGTTACTTACTGCCATGTCCCAAAATTTGTCAGTCTTTGGAAGGCTTAGAGTTGGCAGGATAATTCAGACAGGACAAAAACTATAGTAGACATGAAGTTTATTGGTCATATTATTTTAAAAGTGCATCTTCAAACAAAATAGACCTCAGATGTGAATTTCACTGTGACTAAAGAAAAGCCACAGTCACTTTGATACAGGTGACCTCATCACCACATCTAGGAAAAATTGTACTTGCTCTTATACGTTCTTGGATAATATTAAACCGTTCTAGTGGTTAGAATGAGAGGCCTGTTAGGGCTCAACTTCATGAGATTCTTAAGATTCTTTGGGCTCATCAATCTATGAACACCTCATCCCTCCTCCCCTGGCTGCTGGCACCCAGAGCACACTGATGATAGTAATGGTGGAGTTAGAGTTTCTGTATGTTATGCATGAACTGGTTAACACTTTTGTGTGTGACCTCATTTAATTCCCATTACCATCTTTTTCATGTTGTTGGTATATCCCAGTTTTTACTAAGATTGAGAATGGGTGTAGAGTCTTACCCTCCCTTTTAATATGCAGGAAGATTTGTCCTAAACCCTGTCTTAGCACAGTACTGGGCTAGTGGAATAACCTCTCTAGGTATAGGCTGTCATTCTCTGCAAATTAAAGGACTTTTCTGAACTGTAAAAAATCACCATTTTCTCTAAAGTGAAAGATTTCATCTAAGAATTTCTTTTAATTTGTTCATGTGGATTCATGGACTTTGGATAGAATTTCCCAAATAGTGTGCTCCAATTGGGAAATATATAAAAGTAATGATTCTCTTTATTTGGGGGGCATCAGGACTTGAGTCACTTACTTCTGGGACAATATGTTTCTTTCTATATATCCATTATTGTCTCTTTGCCAGTGTGACAGAGGTGTAGAAACATTGGCCATGGTGATATGGGCCACCATATGGGCCTGAAATCCAAGCAGATGGGGGGAATTATGTGTGTAGGTTTAACTGGGCTTTTTGGAATTCCTGGGAATGTAGGAGAAAGAAATGAAGTTGACTTCAAGGAAGGGATGTGTATTGTACACCACAATCTTTTGTATCCTTCTTCAAATGACTTTTTGTTTATATACTGTTTTCATCTTCTGCCAACTTCTATAAAGAGTTTGAGATAGCTGGCAATAAAAGATTCACAAATGTATATTCATATAACTTTAAACACATACACTGTTTATATATATAACATTCTATCCACAATGTATTACCTACAAGTAGATGTCAGAAACAACCTCTTTAAAATATTTCAGAATTTAGTGGCATGAAATCTGAGGAATGTAACCTAACTTTGGAGCTCTGAGAGCATTAATAATGGGTCTTCTTCTTAAAGAGATGGGAATACCATACCACCTGAAAAAGGAGAGTGAAAAAGTTGGCTTAAAGCTCAACATTCAGGAAACTAAGATCATGGCATCCGGTCCCATCACTTCATGGCAAATAGATGGGGAAATAGTGGAAACAGTGTCAGAGTTTATTCTTTTGGGCTCCAAAATCACTGCAAATCGTGATTGCAGCCATGAAATTAAAAGATGCTTACTCCTTAGAAGGAACGTTATGACCAACCTAGACAGCACATTAAAAAGCAGATATATTACTTTGCCAACAAAGGTCCATCTAGTCAAGGCTATGATTTTTCCAGTAGTCATGTGTGGATGTGAGAGTTGAACTATAAAGTGAGTGCCAAAGAATTGACTCTTTTAAACTGTGGTGTTGGAGAAGACTCTTGAGAGTCCCTTGGACTGCCAGGAGATCCAACCAGTCCATCCTAAAGGAGATCAGTCCTGGGTGTTCAATGGAGGGACTGATGTTGAAGCTGAAACTCCAATATTTTGGCCACCTGATGCAGAGAGCTGACTCATTGGAAAAGACCCTGATGCTGAGAGGGATTGGGGGCAGGAAGATAAGGGGAAGACAGAGGATGAGATGGTTGGATGGTATCACCAACACAATGGACATGGGTTTGGGTGGACTCCGGGAGTTAGTGATGGACAGGGAGGCCAGGCGTGCTGCGGTTCATGGGGTCACAAAGAGTTGGATGTGACTGAGCAACTGAACTGAACTGAACTGAAGTGACCTGCCTCCTAAGAAATCAGTATGCAAGTCAAGAAGCAACAGTTAGAACTGGACATGGAACAACAGACTGGTTTCAAATAGGTAAAGGAGTATGTTAAGGCTGTATATTGTCTCCCTACTTATTTAACTTATATGCCGAGTACATCATGGTAAATGCTGGACTGGATGTAACACAGTTTGGAATTAGGATTTCCCGTAGAAATATCAGTAACCTCAGATATGCAGATGACATCACCCTTATGGCAGAAAGCAAAGAAGAACTAAAGAGCCTCTTGATGAAAGTGAAAGAGGAGAGTGAAATATTTGGCTTAAAACTCAACAGGCAGAAAACTAAGATCATGGCATCTGGTCCCATCACTTCATGGGATATAGATGGGGAAACAGGGGAAACAGTGACAGACTTTAATTTTGGGGCTCCAAAATCACTGCAGATGGTGACTGAAGCCATGAAATTTAAAGACCCTTGCTCCTTGGAAGAAAAGTTATGACCAACCTAGACAGCACACTAAAAAGCAGAGACATTGCTTTGTGGACAAAGGTCTGTCTAGTCAAAGCTATAGTTTTTCCAGTAGTCATGTATGGATGTGAGAGCTGGACTATAAAGAAAGTTGAGCCCCAAAGAATTGATGTTTTTGAACTGTGGTGTTGGAGAAGACTCTTCAGAGTCCCTTGGAAAGCAAGGAGATCTAACCAGTCCATCCTAAAGGAATCAGTCCTAAATATTCATTGGAAGGACTGATGCTGAAGCTGAAGCTCTAATACTCTGGCCACATGATGCAAAGAACTGACTCATCTGAAAAGACCCTGATACTGGGAAAGATTGAGGGCAGGAGGAGAAGGGGATGACAGAGGATGAGATGGCTGAATGGCATCACTGACACGATGGACATGAGTTTGAGTAGACCCCAGGAGTTGATGATGAACAGGGAGGCCTGGGGTGCTGCAGTACAAGGGGTCGCAAAGAATCAGACATGACTGAACGACTGAACTGATTGAACTGAATGCATACCTAAGGAAAAAGCATTGGCTCAGCTTCCATGGAGCCCTTCATTTAGATTTTTCCTCTGCTTCCCAGGTTATCTTCCAGGCTGTGTTAGTCTTAAAAGGCCCTCACCTGGGGAGAACCAAATTATTGAAACTGATTAATGTTGTCCATCAAATGATGTGAGTCTGCTCAGTTCAGTCAGTTGCTCAACTGTGTCCAACTCTTTGTGACCCCATGAACTGTAGCATGCCAGATCTCCCTGTCCATCACCAACTCCTGGAGTTTGCCCAAACTCATGTCCATTGAGTCAGTGATGCCATCCAACCATCTCATTCTCTGTCGTCCCCTTCTCCTGCCCTCAATCTTTCCCAGCATCAGGGTTTTTTTCAAATGAGTCAGCTCTCCACATCAGGTGGCCAAAATATTGGAGTTTGGGCTTCAACATCAGTCCCTCCATTGAACACCCAGGACTGATCTCCTTTAGGATGGACTGGTTAGATCTCTGGGCAGTCCAAGGGACTCTCAAGAGTCTTCTCCAACACCACAGTTCAAAAGAGTCAATTTTTCAGCACTCAACTTTCTTTATAGTCCAATTCTCATTTCCATACCTGACTACTGGGAATAGCGTAGTCTTGACTAGATGGACCTTTGTTGAAAAGTAATGTTTCTGCTTTTTAATATGCTGTCTAGGTTGGTGATAACTTTCTTTCCAAGGAGTTCAGTTCAGTTCAGTCAATTCAGTCTCTCAGTCGTGTCTGACTCTGCGACTCCATGAATCGCAGCACGCCATGCCTCCCTGTCCATCACCAACTCCCGGATTTCACTCAAACTCATGTCCATCGAGTCGGTGATGCCATCCAGCCATCTCATCCTCTGTTGTCCCCTTTTCCTCCTGCCCCCAATCCCTCCAAGCATCAGAGTCTTTTCCAGTGAGTCAACTCTTCGCATGAGGTGGCCAAAGTACTGGAGTTTCAGCATCATTCCTTCTAAAGAACACCCAGGACTCATCTCCTTTAGAATGGACTGGTTGGATCTCCTTAAAGTCCAGGGGACTCTCAAGAGTCTTCTTCAACACCACAGTTCAAAAGCATCAATTTTTCAGTGCTCAGCCTTCTTCACAGTCCAACTCTCACATCCACACATGATTACTGGAAAAACCATAGCCTTGACTAGATGGACCATTGTTGGCAAAGTAATGTCTCTGCTTTTGAATATGCTATCTAGGTTGGTCATCACTTTTCTGCCAAGGAGTAAGCATCTTTTAATTTCATGGCTGCCATCACCATCTGCAGTGATTCTGGAGCCCAGAAAAATAAAGTCTGACACTGTTTCCACTGTTTCCCCATCTATTTCCCATGAAGTGATGGGACCAGATGCCATGATCTTAGTTTTCTGAATGTTGAGCTTTAAGCCAACTTTTTCACTCTCCACTTTCACTTTCTTCAAGAGGCTTTTTATTTCCTCTTCACTTTCTGCCATAAGGGTGTCATCATGTGCCTATCTGAGGTTATTGATATTTCTCCCAGCAATTTCTCTTTTGATTCCAGCTTGTGCTTCTTCCAGCCCAGCGTTCCTCTGATGTACTCTGCATAGAAGTTAAATAAGCAGGGTGACAATATACAGCCTTGACGTACTCCTTTTCATATTTGGAACCAGTCTGTTGTTCCATGTCCAGTTCTAACTGTTGCTTCCTGACCTGCATATAGGTTTCTCAAGAGGCAGGTTAGATGGTCTGGTATTCCCATCTCTTTCAGAATTTTCCACAGTGTATTGTGATCCACACAGTCAAAGGCTTTGGCATAAGTGCCAAGGAGTAAGCGTCTTTTAATTTCATGGATGCAATCACCTTCTGCAGTGATTTTGGAGCCCAGAAAAATAAAGTCAACCACTGTTTCCACTGTTTCCCCATGTATTTGCCATGAATGATGGGACCAGATGCCATGATCTTAGTTTTCTGAATGTTGGGCTTTTTTTTTAAAATATAAATTTATTTATTTTAATTAGAGGTTAATTACTTTACAATATTGTATTGGTTTTGCCATACATCAACATGAATCTGCCACAGGTATACACGTGTTCCCCATCCTGAACCCCCCTCCCACCTCCCTCCCCGTACCATCCCTCTGTGTCGTCTCAGTGCACCAGCCCCAAGCATCCAGCATCATGTATTGAACCTGGACTGGGGATTTGTTTCATGTATGATATTTTACATGTTTCAATGCCATTCTCCCAAATCATCCCACCCTAGCCCTCTCCCACAGAGTCCAAAAGAATGTTGAGCTTTAAGCCAATGAGTTTGCTAAAAAATTGTAATTTGAATTTTTAATTTACATTTTAGCAGGTTTTTATGACAACCAGCAATGGCAAGCCAGATAACTTAAGACCAGACTTAGAAGGCCCTGGCAGAACCCCTCCCCAAGAGCATGAAAGTTATAGCAGACAGAATGCATATTTAATGCAGTAGCTGGAAGCAGCTGTTCTTCTGTAGGTCTAATAGGAGAGAGGTCAGTCAGGCCAATTTTTTTTCTACTAATGACTGGAAAGTATTGCCTCAGAATCCCGTCTTCTTCACTCTGGGTATTATTTTGATACCACAGCAGATGTGGGAAAAACAGGAAAAGTACATGGGTCTCCATCCAGATAATACAGTTTGGTTCCCAAGGACTCCTGAACACGGAGTCACAGTTCTGGACATTTCCTCCTCCTTCCAGGCTCCTCCTGCCTGCAGCCAAGACTCTAGGATTCCCCGAGTACAAACCGCTCCTGCCTTTCTCCTTGACCTGCAGTCCTTCCTGGGAAAACTTAGGATAACCACTTACCCTCCCATCTTTATCCCATATCTGTAAATGAAAATGGAGTTCTTACTATTCTCATTCACAAGATGGTTGTGAAGATCCTATGAAAAAACTGATCAGGAAGAGCTGTGAAATGATAACCCACATCCTTGTGATAAAGATATGACCACCCCTCACCCATCCCTCAGAGATGCACCTGGGCCAGCTGCCCTCGGTGACAAAGTGGGGAGGCCCTGGGGTGGCAAGCACAGGATGCAGGTGCTGGTGCTGAGAGGACCCAGAACAACCAGTGTTAACTCAGACAGGCATCTTAACTTCTCATCTCACCTCCTTTCTGGTCAAAATTTCCATCAATTGTAGTTGCTGCCTGCAAGTTTTTCTTGCCGCTCTTTCTATTCGTTAAACCAGCCTGTAACATTCAGCCATAAGTCTCTTAGAATTGTCTAAAAATGTTCCTGAATTCTTCTCTGTGTTTCCCCAGCACTCTCTGCCTTGTGCAGATCACCATGAATTTGTATCCACCTGAGATCATAAGCTTTGGAGGCCTTGGCCCAGACTCAACCTGCACATCCTCACCACCACACCCCACTGTCATAGCAGGCAGACACTAAATGTTGATTGCATTCTTAAAAAGTAAGGGTATCATACTTTTCCTGGTAAAGATGGATGCTTAAAGCAGCAACAACCAATGATTTTGTTTTCTCTTCTACCTGCTCTCTTTTTTTGACCAAGATAGAATAACCAAGATAGAATAATCTCATGGGATAATGTGATGCTTAAGAAAATGCTCATGGAACTCTAAGCCCATTGTCTTATGTACAGTAAACATTTGGTGAATGGAATCTGTTGTTGCTACAATCATTAACTTTTGGAATAGGCATTTTAAATACTTACTATAATGATAGATGGCTGTATATTGGGGGCAAGCTTAAATATGTCATAAAGCCTCGTGACGTGGACTTCCCAGTTTCGTGACTTAGGCTTTGCAGTGTCCATCGAGTTTTTTTTTCCTCTCCCTGTGCCTCACTCTCTCCATCTATAAAATAAGACAATGCTGTTACTAGATAGAGCTGTTGGGAGGATTAATGGGTTAATACATGTGAAGGTGCGAAGGTATAGCTCTGTATACAGTCAACACTCAGTAAGTATTAACTATGGATAGAAAATCTAGAAAGACAAATTCCTACTTCCAAAGGTCAACATTTAAATTTTGTCCTACTTTTCTGGACACAGAATTTGTATTTAACCACTTCTTTATTCCTCCATGTATAGCTGAGGCATTTGGATTCCTCACCTGTGATGCCTGCTTGCTCATCTCTCTAGTAACACCTGTTGACTCCTGAGAGTTTGGGATTCAGCTCCTACTCTCTGAGCCCCATATATTCTCATGATGTATGGCAAAACCAATACAATATTGTAAAGTAAAAAATATTAAAATAAAATCTGAGGGGAAAAAAAAGTAGTAATGCCTGCCTCAAACAGCTTCTGCGTGTATCACAAAAGCTGATACCTACAAAAGTCTTACTATCCTGTTCAACATATGCACTAAGTATCATGAGGACCGCCTATAATTTTATTTATTTGAAAGGGAAAGCATTCCCTGCTGTCCCAATAAGTCTTTTTGAGGAAAGAAGTTTAATCCTAATAGAACAAATCATTACAGTTTATCTTTGGCAAGTACCCTTCATAAGGAGGCCTCTGCATCTATTTTTGCTTTTTCAGACATTTCTTCTTGTTGTTGGTGTGGTGGGCGTGATGGTGGCTGCGATTCCTTGGACTGCTATACCTGTGATTCCCCTTGGCATCATTTTCTTTGTCCTCCGGTGGTATTTCTTAAGGACGTCACGAGAGGTGAAACGCCTGGAATGTACAAGTGAGTACAAAGGGCTCTCAGGTTGGGATGGCAGTGCAGGCTGGCTTCTGTTTATGCCATAATTAACCAGACCCCTGAAATTCTGCACTCTGTCTTCTGGAATTTCTCACAAGTCAATGTTAGATAATTGCATGTTATGGCCACTGTGAGTCAGCATGTTTCTTTTTTTTTTTTTAATTTTTTAAATTTTAAAATCTTTAGTTCTTACATGCGTTCCCAAACATGAACCCCCCTCCCACCTCCCTCCCCACAACATCTCTCTGGCAGATAGAGCTGGTGCAGGTCAGATGCAGCTTTGCATTTTAGCACAAGGAGGATGGATGTGAGCACCATGAGGACAGGGACCATTTCTGTCTTGTTCATGACATATTTCCTAACACAGGGTATCCACTCCGTAAATACTTTTCTTAAAAATATTTTATCATGTTGGAACTAATGTAGAAGGAAAATAGACAATTTTTCTCCTCCTAAAGTTACCAGAAATGACAAGGAAAGGAAAAGATTAGAAAAGTAAAGGAGACCTCATGAAACATATGTCAGAAGTGATATATTTTAAAAATACTTTTTTTCACATGTTCAAGTAAGTTGCAGTTGTTAAACGTATTGAAAAGACATATGTTAGTCGCTCAGTTATGTCTAACTTTTTGCGACCCCATGGACAGTAGCCCACCAGGCTCCTCTGTCCATGGAGTTCTCTAGGCAAAAATACTGGAGAGGGTAGCCATTCTCTTCTCCAGAGGATCTTCCCAGACCCAGGGACTGAAGCCAGGTCTCCTGTATTGCAGGTGGAGTCTTTCCTGTCTGATCCACCAGGGAAGCCCTATTGAAAGATAAGCCTTGTTATTTGCAGGTTTGCTCTTTATCATTACTAGTATTTGGGGGCGATTCCACACTGTTTGTGGCTCCCCTTTCTTAAAGTAATTCATATAAACGATGCTGAAAAGAAATCCTTGGAGGACACGAGAGGGAGGTCTGTTCAGTATACATTTAGTTTATTACTCCATTCAGCTTCCTGCTGCTGCTGCTGCTGCTGCTGCTGCTGTGTCACTTGTGTCTGACTCTGTGTGACCCCATAGACAGCAGCCCACCAGGCTCCCCTGTCCTTGGGATTCTCCAGGCAAGAACACTGGAGTGGGTTGCCATTTCCTTCTCCAATGCATGAAAGTGAAGAGTGAAAGGGAAGTCACTCAGTCATGTCCAACTCTTCTCGACCATATGGACTGCAGCCCACCAAGCTCCTCTGTCCATGGGATTTTCCAGGCAAGAGTACTGGAGTGGGGTGCCATCGCCTTCTCCGATTCAGCTTCCTAGTTTTAGAATAATGGGAACAGGGACTTTCCTGCGGTCCTATGGTTAAGACTCTGTGCTTCTGCTGCTCTACTCCCTGGTCAGGGAACTAAGAACCTGCAAGGTGCATCCAAAAAAAAAAATTTAAAATAGGGGATCACATTTTATGACTAATCATTCTATTGTGTAGATAATCACAGGTAATGAAATAATTGAATTTATCTTAATATTAATGCATATACTTCAATATTAAAACTAATAAGATAAGTAGAATTATTATATATTTTTAAAAGTTATAAAAACTGTAGCCAAAAAGTAAGGTGGGAATATGTTCATATCAGAGATCTCAACCATAAATAATTGTTACAAATTAATACCAGCTTAGATAGCATATTCAAAAGCAGAGACATTACTATGCCAACTAAGGTCTGTCTAGTCAAGGCTATGGTTTTTCCAGTAGTCATGTATGGATGTGAGAGTTGGACTGTGAAGAAGGCTGAGCACCGAAGAATTGATGCTTTTGAACTGTGGTGTTGGAGAAGACTCTTGAGAGTCCCTTGGACTGCAAGGAGATCCAACCAGTCCATTCTGAAGGAGATCAGCCCTGGGATTTCTTTGGAAGGAATGACGCTAAAGCTGAAACTCCAGTACTTTGGCCAACTCATGCGAAGAGTTGACTCACTGGAAAAGACTCTGATGCTGGGAGGGATTGGGGGCAGAAGGAGAAGGGGATGACAGAGGATGAGATGGCTGGATGCCATCACGGACTCAATGGACGTGAGTCTGAGTGAACTCCGGGATTTGGTGATGGACAAGAGGCCTGGCGTGCTGCAATTCATGGGGCTGCAAAGAGTCGGACACGACTGAACGACTGAACTGAACTGAACTGAACCTAGAAACCAAGCCAAGAAGAGAAGAATGTTGAGCCTCATGGTCTTTGTATCTACCAAGTGGAAAAAAAATCTCAGTTATCCAGTCAAATGAGTTTTTTCACTGTGGCAATTGCATGTTTTATTTTTATAATTAACACATAAGATGCTTGCTTCCCTGTTGACTTCCAAATCTTCCTGAAATGCAGGAGACCCTGGTTCGAACCCTGGGTCAGGAAGTTACCCTGGAGAAGGAAATGGTAACCCACTCCAGTATTCTTGCATGGGGAATTCCATGGAGAGAGGATCCTGGTGGACTATACTTCATGGGGTCACAAAGAGTTGGACATGACTGAGCAACTAACAATTTCACGTTTAAGGAGATATTTTCTAATTAGTTGCAAAAAGGATACTGATCATCCATTTCCTAAAAGCTGTAAAAAATTTTTTTCAGTCATCAAGTGAACCAGCTAACTTTTGTAAGGTCCAGTTTTGTGAGGTGTTTGGATGGATGGAGAGCAGTAGAGTCCAGGTGTGTGGCGTTCTGCTGATGTGACTTGTTTGATGGAAGGATCTGAGGAGATAAGAGGAATGATAAGCTCCATCCAGTCTTCTGTGAAGACAAGGCTTCAGACATTTTATGGTTTGAGGCTGCCCATGAAATGGGATCATTCGAGAGTCTTGCTGAAAAGCAGCTCTCTGGGACATTCAATGAGGAGTTGTTCCAGAAGGAACACTTGACAGAGATTTTTGCCTGGGGAAGGGCCATTTCACATCCATATGGAAGTGGAGAGAAGGGCACCTCTTGAGGCTCTTTTCAAGAAGCAGTACAGGATTTTCTCAATTTTGAGCTGGAGAGTCTGAGAACTTGTGCATCGTCTCTGTGGAATATGTGGATTTTCCTGCATCCTAGTACTCTGCAATAAGTTAGACACTAAACTCAATCCAGAGATCCCTTCCTATACACCCCAGGTAACCAAATGTGGTGAGCCAGTTGATTAGAACTGTTTATGTTCTCTCTAGGTGGTGGGTCTGTGCCTTAAATGCTGACATCACTGTTTTCTCTAAATAGTAACTGAAAGTATGTTTAGGGCTTCCCAGGTGGCTCAGTGATAAAAGAATCTGCCTGCCAATGCAGGAGACACAGGAGAAATGGGTTCAGTCCCTAGGTTGGGGAGATTTCCTGGAAGAGGAAATGGCAACCCAGTCCAGAATTCTTGCCTGGATAATCCCATGGACAGAAGAGCTTGGTGGGCTACCATCCATGGGGTCACAAAGAGTCAGACACAACTGAGCAACGGAGTGTCTTCAGGTCACTGCTGGAGCCACCAGCAAAAAGAAGGACACCTGACTGCTGTGGCCAGAAGGCATAATCCTGCCTGTGCTGTGAAAGGCTGCTGACGTCCTGAGGTTTAGTTTCAGATCCTACTGCGTAACTGCCTCTGGAAGCTTAGGTTGACATTTTCATCTTAATGACATTTGGCAGCTAATTATAATAGGGTTTTGAGGGGCACATTTTTGCAAAGGTGAGCATAGCAATGGACAAGTACATAAAACCAGGATGGCATTTGGTTGCATTTCTCCAACCAGTTTTTTGCCTTTGGCAGTGCCTAAATGATGAAGTCATATCCAAATTCTGTCTGAAAGGTACTGGGATCAACTAGCAAGGTCTGCTACAAGCATTGCTAGGGGAGGGTTAGGATGTGTGTCAGGTGTATTAGGACCATGGATCTTCAAGTCTGCTGTTTAAGGAGTTCTCATACTAGATCCCCAGGAACTTAGTTCAACCTCGGTGCTTAATAAGATGTGCAGTAGTGGGGAAGGCTGTTGGATGGTACCTGAGGGTTTTCTGAACATAAATAACAAAGTCTGGAGAAAAATGCACATCGTCGCACACGAGCATCCTTAACCCTGATTATGCTCCCTCTGAGACACTGCTGTTGTGATTAAAAGCACAACCTTGGGATTAAGAAAGTTATGTCTCACACCCAGGTCTGTCACTTTGGTGGGTTAAAATAGTTAATCTTGGGCAGTGAGTGCTCTTGATCCCTGTCTCTGGGGTTCTCATGAGGATTTCTTGAACTGATGCTTGTACATTACTTGCTGGCCATGACCAAAGGCACTGGACCCTTGGACATGAGGGAATTAGGAACTTACTCACAACCAGCAGGTCTCACATGGCTTGAATGATCATCTGCGGCAGGGCTGTCAGCCTGGGGTCGTCCTGCCCAGGAAGATCTGCAGTCCTGGTGGGGTGTGTCCCCAAGTGTCCTCAGGGTTGTGGGAAACACAGGCGTCAGTCCTGTGAACTGTAGGTTTACACGAGTCTGTGACTGCAGACAGACACCGTGACTGTGACATAGTCTGCTTCAGGACAGCGAGCTCAGTGCTTGTGGGAAAAGTGTTACTTTGGGCAACACAGCACCAGAGCCTTGACATCCCCTCTCCCCGTGTACTAGCTAATTTTCTCTGCAGACCCTCCAGTTCACTCTTCCTGGCATCCTGCTCAGCCCTAAATGGGGTTTGAGAGAAGCAGGATAGATTTTTACAGGCCCAGATTCCCTCAGCCTGTAACTCTTGGGCGTGAGGTGAGGTAGGTGATGGGGTGTTTGGTTCCCAGGTGTTCAAGGCTGAGATGACACCTGGTTTCTAAAGTCCACCCCACCCTCCATCCCTGCTGGAGAGAATCAGCTGCACTTTGATCTCCTGACAGGGAAGCAGGTGAGGGAGGCCATGCTGAAGCGTTCACTCCAGGACTCTCCCTGGGTGAACAGCCACGTCTGTTTCCTGCTCACAAGCCTTGTCTGTGATGGATAGTGTTGACATAACCTCATTTGCTCAGGAAATGAGAGCCTGGTTCTAGTGAGTTTTCTGTGCTCTCTGGAGCTGGACTCTCGCCATCCTTCTGACAGGGTGATGGGCCCTGGAATACCCCTGCATCATCCCTGTGAGCACCCTGCTTCCAGACCGAGTTCTGAGGGTGGGTTGGGGCACCTGCTGGACTGAAGAAAAGGTCTGAACACAGTCCCTTGCCTTTATTATTTTGAACATGAGCTCCATCTGAGTTTATGTTGCTCTTATAAGCACAATGGTATAGGAAGCTAAAAAGTCAGTAAAGAGAGAAAAAGCAGTGTAGAAGCTGGAATGAGAACACATGTACTCAACTGGATGATAAAGGCACCACCGAGTCACTTTCAGCTCTTTGAGTGAACAAAGGACAAAGCGGAAGTGCTAGATCATGTCGCGGTTCAGAGATGTAGCAGGGCAGTTATGAAAGCACCCATCAGGCTCCTGGAGTGGAAGTCAAGACCATTCAAAGGCTCCTCATCTGCTGGGTCCTGTGGGCACAAGGGCGATGCAGTGCCGGGTGCTCCGTGACCAGCACAGAGGCTCCTGGCTCAGGTGCAGGGGGAGGCCCAGGACAGGGGAGGCAGCAGACTGTCCCTTCCCTTACTTGTCTCACCCTGTCCTGGGTCTGGCTGTGGTCCAGGGTGGGGATGTACTGAGTCTATCCCAGTCCTTAGGTTACTCATCTAAGGTGGGGAGAAAACACAGGTAGCTCATCAAAATTCAGTGTGGTAAGGACTTTAATGATGAATTAAATTTTAGAATGCTACTGATTCAAAAATTAGTGAACAATGAAAAAGAAAATATATAGCCATTTGAAGCAACATGGATGGATTTAGAGAATAATATTTTTTTAAAAGTCAGAGAAAGACAAATATGGTATCACTTATACATGGAATCTAAAAATAATACAAATGAATCTGTACACAAAATAGAAATAGACTCAGAGACACAGAAAACAAGCTTACCAAAGCAGATTGGGAGGGAGGGAGGGACAAAGTAGAAATATGGGATTAATAGACACACTACTATTTGTCAAATAGGTATGCAACAAGGATTTGCTAAAGCACAGGAAATTTTATTCAGCATTTCATAATAACCTGTAATGGAATATAATCAGAAAAAAATAACTGAATGAATAACTATACACCTGAAACTAATACATTGTTGTAAATCAATACAGTATACTAACGCATGTATATGAAATTTAGAAAGATGGTAACAGATAACCCTGTATGTGAGACAGCAAAAGAGACATAGATGTATAAAACAGTCTTTTGGGCTCTGTGGGAGAGGGAGACGGTGGGATGATTTGGGCGAATGGCATTGAAACATGTGTAATATCATATATGAAATGAGTTGCCAGCCCAGGTTCAAGGCATGATACTGGATGCTTGGGGCTGGTACACAGGGACAACCCAGAGGGATGGTACGGGGAGGGGGGAGGGAGGGTGGTTCAGAATGGGAAACATGTGTATACCTGTGGTGGATAATTGTTGATGTATGGTGAAACCAATACAATATTGTAAAGTAACCTCCAATTAAAATAAATTTATATTTAAAAGACTATACTTCAATAAATTTTTTAAAATTTGTGAACAATTTACACCTGGAGAGATGCCAGAAGAATTTGGAGGGAGACATGTTTGAGAGGACCTTGATCAAAGAACCAGTAAAGAATTTCTTTATCTAAATCTAGCTGTGAAGGAATTTGGTCAAACATAGTTTCAAAGAGAATCTTTCATTCCCATGTCATTAAAGTGAAGCCTGATGTGAGCAGGAGTGAGGGTCACATGGAGGATTCCTATTGGTGGGATGTGTCACCACATATCCCAGGAGTTAGTGGGTTTTCTCTTATCCAGCCTCCTTGACTTTCTCTGTCGTGTGTCTATCTCTGCTTCCCCAGCTCGGAGCCCAGTGTTTTCCCACTTAGCATCTTCTCTGCGGGGACTCTGGACCATCCGGGCATACAAAGCTGAACAGAGGTTTCAGGAGCTGTTCGACACATATCAGGATTTGCACTCAGGTCTGTAAGTTTCTGGAAATAATTTCAGATGGGATGTGCTGCCTCCTGAGGCCTGACCTCCCTCTCAGGTGGCCTAGTAGGCTAGCACCCCTCTCTCTGTCACCCGCATGTCCCCCTCTGCACACCCACCTCCCCCACCCCTTCCTCTCTGCATCCCCTCTGTGCTCCCCTCTTCCCCATCACCCCCTGCTTTTCTCCCCCGATGGCTTGCATTGTCCTTCCATCACTGTCCTGTGGACTTCTGTCTCTTTAGGGCAGGACTCAGTAAAATTTTGTTTTTTGCAAAAATCCAGATGGAAAATATTGTAGGCTTTGTGTGCTATACTGTGTCTGCTGCAACTACTCACCTTGGCTGTTGTAGCACAAAGACAAGCAAAGATAATACATCAGCAAATTCTTGTTCCCCAGGCTGTAGTTTGCCAACTCTTTTCAGAGCATGGCGGTAGCAGACATGATTGATGAAACTAATTTCCTGATTTGCCACCCACTTGATTATACTTTGTATCGGTGAATTTGTTTTTCTTAGGTAGAAAATTCAGAATTTCCTCTAAGTCTATAAAATCCTGGTCAAACTTTTCAATTGTTACTATATTTTGAAGATAAAATGGCATTTTGAAAACCACATGCAGATCCTGTTATCTGATGGTCATATAGACAGTGGCTCCTAAGAATAAACACTACAGGGCCCTGTGGTGAGTGCAGAAGGTGCTGGAAACAGTGTGAGCTGTGCTCTCTGCTGTGTGAGAGCTTGGAACAGTCTAAGTGTGAGCGGACAATCTTCATGCTGGGCCCAGCACTGCAGAAAATGCAGCAATGAGACGATTTTCCATCTTATTTCTTGTAATTGTATTTCTGTTGATAACCTGTGGATTGACGTTTTCAATGCATGCTTCCTGGACTGATTCCTTTGTGTCCCATACCTTGCCTTGTGTTAGAACCTAGTTTTCTGGAACCTTCAGGTTCCTTGAATGTGTGACTTTGCTGTCCTACCTGTGTAAAATCTTCTGTACCTCAACTAGGAAATACTCTCCCTCATTAGAAGCAGCTAACATGGTTTTTCTGTTTATGTATTATGCTTATTACGGTTCACAAATGCAGAGGCTTGGTTCCTGCTTTTGACGACATCCCGATGGCTCGCTGTGTATCTAGATGTCATCTGTGCCATCTCTGTCACCGTTGTTGCCTTTGGGGCTCTGATTCTGGTAGAAAGTAAGTAAATGTGTGAATATTTGTAGTATGTTTACAGTTTATAGCTTTGTAGTTATTAAACTCTTGCCATCTTGTCTAATATATACTGTTTGGTTCTAATGAGTTAAAGTGTTTGCAGCATATGACTCCACAGTGTGTCCATGTGAAGACATTTGTGTCTTGAAAACTTTTATATTTTTTTCCATTTACTTATTTATTTGCAGTAGGTTTTTGTTGAGACCTCTTTAAAAATTTTTGATTGGTGTATGGTTGATTTATGATGTTGTGTTAACTTCAGGTGTACAGCCAAGTGAATCTGTTATACGTATATCCACTTTATAAGAGATTCTTTTTCCATACCGCATGGACATTGGGTTGCATGTATCTTTTTTTTTTAGTAATTTGCATTTTAATTAACTTCAAATAAATTGTCCTTTAGAAAATAATTTCTGGTTTGGATTTTCTGAATCTTTAAGAGCAAAGACCAGATATGAAAGTGCCTCCAGCAGACCTGTGGTGTCTTGGACCCCTGCTGTGGCTGGCTCAGACCATTCTTTTAAATTTTACTGGTTTACACAGTTGTCTTAGTTTATGGTGTATAGCAAAATGAATCTGAAATACGTATACATATATATATGCCTTTTTTGATTCTTTTCCTATATAGGTCATTACAGAGTTCCCTGTACTTTACATTTGTTTCTTATTAATTATCTATTTTAATATTTTGTATATAGTAGTATGTATGTGCCAACCCAAGTCTTTCAGTTTATCCCTCCCTTCCCTTATCCCCTGGTAAGCATAAGTTTATTTTCTACATCTGTGACTCTACTTCTGTTTTGCAGATAAGTTCATTTGTTGCCTTTTGTTAGAATTCTTGTATAAGCAATATCATATTCTGTGTTTCTCTGTCTGACATACTTCACTTAGTATAAAAATCTCTAGGTCTATCCATGTTTCTGCAAATGGCATTCTCTTCCCTTTGTTATGGCTGGATAATATTTCATTGTCTATATGATACCACACATCTTCCTTACCCATTGCTTGGTTGATGGACATTCAGGTCGCTTCCACATCCTGGCTATTGTAAATAGTGCTGCAGTGAATATTAGGGTGCATATATCTTTTATAATTATGGTTTTCTCTGGATATATGCCCAGGAATGGGCTTGCTGGATGATGTGGTAGTGCTGGTTTAGTTTTTAAAGGAACTTCCATATCATTCTCCATAGTGACTGTACCAGTTTACATTCCCAGCAACAGGGTAGGAGCATTTCTTCACATCCTCTCCAGCATTTATTGTTTTTAGATTGTTTGACGATGGTCATACTGACTAGTGTGAGGTGAGACCTCACTGGAGTGTTGATTTGCATTTCTTTAATAATTAGAGATGTTGACCATCTTTTCATGTGCTTTTTGGCCATCTGTATGTGTTCGTTGGAGAGTGTCTGTTTTAATCTTCTGCCAATAGTTTGACTGGGACTTTTTTTTATATTGAACTTCATGAACTGTTTGTGTATTTCAGAGAGTAATCCCTTGTCAGTCACTTTGTTTGCAAATATTTTTCCCCATTCTGAAGGTTGTTTTTTCAGTATTGTTTATGGTGTTCTTTGCTGTACAAAATCTTTTAAGCTTAATTAGGTCCCATTAGTTTATCTTTTATCTTCATTGCTCTAGGAGGTTGATCAAAAAAGATCTTGCTGAAATTTATGTCAGAGAGAATTCTGAGTTATATATCAGAATACATATAACTAAGAGTTTTCATCTAAGAGTTATATATTGTCTGGTGTTACCTATATGTCTATAATCCATTTTGAGTTTATTTTTGTGCATGATGTTAGGGAGTATTTTAATTTTATTCTTTTACACATAGCTGTCCAGTTTTCCCAGCACCACTTATTGAAGAGACTGTCTTTATCCACTGTGTATTCTTGCTTCCTCTGTCATAGGTGACCTTAGGTGCACGGGTTTATCTCTGGACTTTCCATCCTGTTCCATTGATCTATATTTCTGTTTTTGGTGCCAGTAGCATATTGTTTCAGTTACTGTAGCTTTGCGGTATAGTCTGAAGACAAGGCGCCTGATTCTACCCAGCTTCAAATTTCTACTCTGTTTTTCTCAAGGTTGCCTTGGCTTTTCATAGTATTTTGTGTCTCCATACACAGTGTAAAACCTTTTGTTCTAATTCTGTGAAAAATGCCATTGGCAGTTTGATAGGGATTGCACTGAATCTGTGGATTACTTTGGGTGGTTTGTTTGTTTGTTTGTTTATTTACTGTAGGTATTTGTTGAGAACTTTTATCCTTTTATCTTTCTTTAAATTGGTTGAGGTCCATGCAACTGTAGTAAGCTGACTTGAACATTCCAGGTAATGTCCTGGACATGGATGGAGAGAGCCAAATTTACTGTTAAGCTTTTTGTGCAGCTTAGGGTTTAGGTCTAACTTTAGGGCTACTTGGATCTCTTGGCTGTAGGTGCCTGGTGTACTGGGCAGAGAAAGATTCTCTGTAGCAAAGAACAGTGTCCTCACTGCTGTGTGGGTACCAAATGAGCAGCTGTTGGGGTGCATGGCATGAATTCAGCATTCCTAATATCAATAACCTCAGATATGCAGATGACACCACCTTTATGTCAGATAGTGAAGAGGAACTAAAACGCCTCTTGATGAACATGAAAGTGGAGAGTGAAAAAGTTGGCTTAAAGCTCAACATTCAGAAAATGAAGATCATGGCATCTGGTCCCATCACTTAATGGCAAACAGATGGGGAAACAGTGGAAACAGTGTCAGACTTTATTTTTTTTGGGCTCCAAAATCACTGCAGATGGTGACTGCAGCCATGAAATTAAAAGACGCTTACTCTTTGGAAGTAAAGTTATGACCAACCTAGATAGCATATTGAAAAGCAGAGACATTACTTTGCCAACAAAGGTCTGTCTAGTCAAGACTATGGTTTTTCCAGTGGTCATGTATGGAAATGAGAGTTGGACTGTGAAGAAAGCTGAGCACTGAAGAACTGATGATTTTGAACTGTGGTGTTGGAGAAGACTCTTGAGAGTCCCATGGACCACAAGGAGATGCAATCAGTCCATTCTGAAGGAGATCAACCCTGAGATTTCTTTGGAGGGAATGATGCTAAAGCTGAAACTCCAGTACTTTGGCCACCTCATGCAAAGAGTTGACCCATTGGAAAAGACTCTGGTGGTGGGAAGGATTGGGGGCAGGAGGAGATGGGGACGACAGCGGGTGAGATGGATGGATGGCAGCATTGACCCGATGGACACGAGTCTGAGTGAACAATGGGAGTTGGGGATGAACAGGGAGGCCTGGCATGCTGCGATTCATGTGGTCTCAAAGAGTCGGACGCGACTGAGTGACTGAACTGAACTGAACTGTTCCATAGTAATAACCCTGAATCACAGTATTTGATAATGGAACAACGAGAGTAATACTTTAGATTTTAAAACACTGGCTGTTAGAACCCATTGCCTTGTTTTTGTGGTTGCAACTGCAACTACATTGGATGTAGAAAGTGAAATTATACAATGAAAATTGGAGCCATAAGAACAAAAATCTGAATAACGATGTGTGAAAGTGAAAGTCACTCAGTCGTGTCTGACTCTTTGTAACCCCATGACCTGTTGCCTGCCAGGCTTATCTGTCCATGGAGTTCTCCAGGCAAGAATACTGGATTGGGTTGCCATTTGCTTCTCCAGGGGATCTTACTGACCCAGGGATTGACCTGGGTCTCCTGCATTGCAGGCAGATTCTTTACCAACTGAGCCACCAGGAATGACCTTGAATAATGACATGACCCTCACCTATATAGTACCATAAAGTGTATCTCAGTCCAGTTGGAATTAATAGGATAAATGACAGAAATCATAAGGACCTACGAGAATCAGAAGAGATTAGGAAGAGCTGGCAATAATACACAGAACTGTACAGAAAAGATCTTACTGATTTGGATGACCATGATTATGTGGACACTCACCTAGAGCCAGACTTCCTGGAGTGTGAAGTTAAGTGGGCCTCTGGAAGCATTACTATGAGCAAAGCTAGTGGAGGTGATGGAATTCCAGCTGAGTTATTTCAAATCCTAAAAGGTGATGCTGTTAAAGTGCTGCACTCAATATATCAGCAAATTTGGAAAACTCAGCAGTGGCCACAGGACTGGGAAAGGTCAGTTTTAATTCCAATCCCCCAGATAGGCAATTGCAAAGAATGGTCAGGCTACCATAAAATTGCACTTAATTCTCATGCTAGTAAGGTTATGCTCAAAATTATTCAAGCAAGGCTTCAACAGTACATGAACTGGAAACTTAGAGATGTACAGGCTAGGTTTATAAAAGGCAGAGAAACCAGAGAACAAACTGCCAACATTTGATGGATTTATACAGAAAGCAAGAGAATTCCAGGAAAACATCTGCTTCATTGACTACACAAAAGCCTTTGATTGTGTGGATCAGTACAAACTGCTGAAAATTCTGAAAGAGATAGGAATGCCAGACCACTTTACCTGTCTCCTGAGAAACCTGTATTCGGGTGAAGAGCAACAGTTAGTACCAGACATGGAACAATGGACTGGTTCAAAACTGGAAAGAAGTACAACAAGGCTGTATATTGTTACCCTACTGATTTAACTTATATGCAGAATACATTATGTGTAATACCAGGCTGGATGACTCACAAGCTGGAATCACAATTGCCAGGAGAAATATCAATAACCCTAAATATACAAATGATACCATTCTAATGGCAGAAAGTGAAGAGATTGAGAGTCTATAGTAATAAAATATCCCACTAATAGAAAGAAGAATGGATGCTTTTTAATTGTGGTGCTAAAGAAGACTCTTCAGAGTCCTTTGGACTGAAAGGAGATCAAACCAGTCAATCCTAAAGGAAATCAGTCCTGAATATTCATTGGAAGTATTGATGCTTAAGCTGACGCTCCAATACTTTGGCCACCTGGCACGAAGAGCCAACTCTTTAGAAACCCTGATGCTGGGAAAGATTGAGGGCAGGAGGAGAAAGGGATGACAGAGGATGAGATGGTTGGATGGCATTGCTGACTCGAAGGACATGAGTTTGAGCAAGCTCTGGGAGATAGTGAAGGATGGGGAAGCCTGGTGTGCTGCAGTCTATGGCATCACAAAGAGTCAGACACAACTTAGTGACTGAACAACAACAGTAACATTGTTAATGCTCTCTAAATTCAGAGTATTTTTATTTTTTTTATTTTTCTTTTTTTTTTTAAATCTTTAATTCTTACATGCGTTCCCAAACATGAACCCCCAATTCAGAGTACTTTTAAAATTTACTTTTTCATTTGGCTCCACTGGGTCTTAGTTGGGACACACAGGATCTTCAGTCTCAGTTGTGACAGGCAGGACTTTGGTTGCAGCAGGTGCCCTATCAGTTGTGGAATGCGGAATCTAGTTCCCTGACCAGGGATTGAACCTCAGCCCCCTGATGGGAAGCTTGGATTCTTAGTTATTGGACCACCAGGGAAGTCCCTCATGGTGGTTTTTTTTTTTTTTTTAAACTGTATTATTATCTCAATCAACAGAAGTAATATTATGAGTAATACTATCATTACATGCAAATGATTTAAATGTTATAAAGGAGTCTTTTCAGTACTATATATAAAATAGAAAACTAAAAATGACCTTCTGTATTGCAAAGGGAACTCTAGTTGATACTCTGTAATGACATATATGGGAAAAATAACTTTAAAAGAGTGGATGATATATATATGGCTAATTCACATTGCTGTACACCTGAAACTAACACAACTTTGTAAATCAACTCTACTTTAAAACTCATAAAAATAAAGGAGTCTTCTTCATAAAGTGACAGAAGGAGCTGCATGAGGGCTTGAGAAGGAGACTGACTTTATTCCTCTTCTTCCTCGTTTAGCTTTGGATCTCGGGCAGGTTGGCCTGGTGCTGTCTCTCACATTCACACTCACGAGGATGTTCCAGTGGTGCGTCAGGCAAAGCGCCGAAGTGGAGAATATGGTGATGACTATCTTTCCATTCTTAGCATTTTCAAGTCTCCTTGCTGTTAAATGGCATAAGAGCAATTCTTATGTAAAATAGTAAAACTAATATTTCACATCATAGTTAACAAAGTTTTTTAACATTTTTCTTCATCTGCTTGAAGTTTTTTTTTTTAATTTTTATTTTTACTTTATTTTACTTTACAATACTGTATTGGTTTTACCATACATTGACATGAATAAAATACATACATCTTTTCTCAGTCTTATGTGTGCCATGTCAGAAGGTTTTATATTCGTCACAAGCTGTCCTCAAATACAACAAATGTCTCTGTAGGAGAGAGGTTCTGAAATCCTGGAGAGAAGCTAATTTCTTAGCAGCTTGGTTATCTTTGTTTCTTAATAGGTGATTCCTCATATTTTGTAAAATAAAAAATTCATTTTTTTGAGGTTTCTTTAATTAATATGTTCCTATCTCCTGCCCCTCCCCCATTTTATCATTTATTCTTGTGTGTGTTGAACACCTGAAATTTCTGGTGGCCCTTCTTTCTGGTAGGATAAGCTCCCTATCACCCACTCCAGTGTTCTTGCCTAGAGAATCCCAGGGATGGGGGTGCCTGGTGGGCTGCTGTCTGTGGGGTCGCACAGGGTTGGACACAACTGAAGTGACTTAGCAGCAGCAAGCTCCCTCTCAGAAACTGCTCTCAAAGATGTGGAGTCATGGTTGTTTAGGAGGCCTTGGTCAATATGTAAATTATGCACTTTTGAATATTTGCAGCTTCTCCTAAAGGGAGAAAAACAATAAAAATGAAATCTTTCCACTTCTCGCTTCTAATAGAATAGAAAATGACTAATAATTAAATGGAGGTTTGATGACCATCCAGTTCTGTTATCTGTAATACATGACTCTTCTGTAGCCACACATTACTGACTGGTGTCCATAAATATTCTTTTCTTTGACAAAATGCTCTTGTTTTTCATTCAGGTGTGAAAAGTGGATCAATAAAGTCTTAGCATTCATTTCTCTAATTCTTTTAGTGTTAATATAAATTTGGAGGAAGTGGCTGTAAGTAAAAGTATTGAAGATGACAAACAAATTTGTAGTTCATCCAAGGCCTCATCAGACTCTCATTTCTGTCCTTTGTGGATGCTAAGACCTGGGATATTGTGAACTGTATAAAATCAGATATAAAGATAAAAAAAGCAAAATGTCTCATTTACAGTCTCTGAACCTCCATAAACAATACTCTCTGATACTAACTCATGTGATGTCATATGTGTTTCAGATGATTTCAGTAGAAAGGGGGATTGAGTATACAGACCTTGAGAAAGAAGCACCCTGGGAACTTGAGAATCGTCCACCGCCATCCTGGCCCCATGGAGGAGAGATTGACTTTTATTATATTAACTTCAGGTACAGCTTGGATAGGCCTCTGGTACTGAAGAACCTGAGAGTACCCACTGTCCCAAGAGAAAAGGTTAGTTTAAGCCATTTGCCTCTTTAAAATCCAGCTAAAGTTTTAGCACCAAATCTGCTCTTGGTTTCCTTGTCAGTGTGTTGGGGGTGGGGAGAGAGCTCTTTGTACCTCATGGATGCAGATTTAATCAGTGATATGTAGGTGAATCTTTCTTGGAAACTGACCACGGAATGGGGATGCAAGCATTTTTTATCCCCTGTATTGTGAGCTCCCTCATGGCGGTTGGTGGGCCCTGGGCTCCTGGGCTCAATTTTAACCTGACCCAGGACACTATATGTGACACCTGATTATTCATACAAAGTCTGGGAAGTCAGTCCTAGCTCCCTGTCCCTAATTCTCCACTATCTCCTTTCCATCTTTTCTTCTTTGTATTTCTGAAATCTTCTCTTCCTCCCACGGTGCCCTGTTTGCAACCTGCTCCTGTCTCTTGGTCTTTTCTGAAGACTTGTCCTCCTACACATCCACGCTGAGCTGCCATCCCCCTGCCCTCCCCCCAAAGACTACTTTCTTTAGCACAGATCTGATCCTTACTGGGCTGGGAGAGCTGGTGCGGGATCCAGAGCACAGCCCCAAGTCCACTCCAGCAGGGGCCATTGGATGAGCTCATTGTTACTAGAATGGAGACCAGAATTATGACTCAGTCAAGGGTGAGGAACCAGGACCTGTGATGGAGGCAGGACCTAGAGATTTGCTCAGAGTCAAAAGCAAATTGAACAGAGCAGGGAAGATCCACATGGGAGATGGCAGAGAGGCTTGTGACCTGAACCGGCCAGTGTCCATGGCTGCTGTGATGTTCCTTTATACTCAACTTGAGGCCCTTGGCCTGGACCAGGGCAGACTCTTGAAGAGAATAAACCAGAGCAGACAAGTTGATAGGAAGCTCTTCCTCACCTCCCTCTGCTGCCAGAATGTCTCCTGACTTACACACACCACTACACTTGGGTTGTGTGTAGGTTCTCCCAAAGCACCACATCCTCCCAGCTTCTGGTGTGCAGTCTGCCCCCTGCCTCAGACACCTCCCCCTCTGTCATCTGGATGGTGAAAGTCTCCTCATTTTCTGAGGTGATTCTAATGCGTCTTTGAGACCCTCAATTCTTTCTTAGGGTCTTATATATTCTTTTAAGGTAGCATTCACAGTACAACTGTGTTCATAGCAGCCAAAAGTTTGAAGGAACTAATCCTTACAATGGAATATCCAATGTTTAAAAGGAGGAAATTTATGACCAATGGCTAAACCTTGACAACATCTTCCTAAATGTCAGACATGAAAGGAACAAATACTCTGATTCTGCTTATGTGAGGTGGTGAAATTCTATGAATTTGACACAGAGTGGCCAAATTCAGGAAGACAGGAAGTAGGATGGTGGTCTCCAGGGACTTGGGGAGTGGCAATGGGTAGTTGTTTGTTTAATGATTATAGAATTTCAGTTTTATGATGCAAAAAAAAAAAAATTATCGAGCTTGGTTACACACCACGTGAATGTACTGAACATTAAACCATCCACTTAGAAATGGTTAAGTAGTTAAATTTTATGTTATGCGAACTTTATTGTAATTAAAATGTAAGATAGCATCTGTGCATGTTTTGTAATTTGAGGTCTCTATCTCACGGTACCTTGAGGCTTTTTAAAATCAAGGAGCATCTTATTTTCATGTTTGTTCCCTAGAAAGTGGCATTCTGCAGGGCTTAGAGAGGGTGCTGAGGGACTGCTGTCTGCAAGGGTGAGTAACACACAGGTGTGAGCAGCCAGTAACCAGAACATGCACACACGACAACTGCATGAACAACTAAAAGAACTGCTCTTTAACTCTTTCCACCACAACCCGCTAGTGGACTATAGCTGTAATTTAATGAATGATATCCTTGTAACATGAAATACATATTCAACTTATTGCCAAATGATACCCAGGGAGCAGCTTCAGTTAGTTGCAGCGTTAAAGATGACTCATAATTATTTCCAGTTCCATCGCAGTTCAGGAAGAGGCTGAGGACTGTTTTGTTGGGAAAACATTAACCACAGCTCTTGATACACTCCTGTCCCTGAGAGCACTGGAGGTGATGTTAGCTTACTCTCAGACAGTGTGTCTGTCAGATTTCCTGTTGTAAATGCGATTCTGTTAACTTGCACTTGTCTTAATTTTCCCCAAAGCCATAAAATAGGAATTATTTAAGAAACTCTGCAGCACAACTTACGAACATAATAGATTCTATTCTTCCTTCTTAAAAACTGCAAATCATAGGACTATTGAGATTCCAAAATATTTGAGAACAGATTGAATTTAGAAACTGAATTAATGACTGTGGTAGCTTGACTTTTGATCTCTGACTTGGTCTATTCCCTGTATCACAGATCAGTTCAGTCGCTCAGTTGTGTCCAACTCTTTGTGACCCCATGGACTGCAGCACCAGGCCTCCCTGTCCATTACCAACTCCTGGAGCTTGCTCAAACTCATATCCTTGAAGTTGGTGATGGCATCCAACCATCTCATCCTCTGTCATCCCCTTCTGCCTTGACAACGCTAGCTTCATTTCTGTGTTTGGAGATAATACCCATGCAGTGTGTTCAGGAAGTGATTCTACTCCACCTGTGAACATCCCAGGTTTCCTTCCCTGCTAATCTGTCTCACCCCATCACTCTGGGTCACCCCTATGGTGCTGGGTTTGACTGAAAGAGGCTGCTGTGGGGGATGTGGGAGTGAGCCTGCCCAGCCAAAATGGGGCTTTATTCTCTTTCCATTGTTTCCTCTGCTGTCCTGATTCCTGAAAGTTAGAGTCAATAGGAAAATGTAGTAGGTACTACATAGAATTCTAATTCATGGAAGAAATAGCAAGTAAAAATAAAGACCTCAGATGAGGTAAATAGCACCTTAATCTTCCCAGTTAGATTCTGAACACAGGTTACAGTTTTCATTTAGATGGTTTTGTGGTTGATTTAATGATTTTAGAGTTCTGGGACATTTTAAAGCATTTATCCAGCTCTCACGATAGACTGGTTTTGGTTTGTTATTTTTTTTCTTGCTCAGAGCTCTTACTTCTATAATATACTTTTAGAGATGCTTACTAGACCTTGCTGTAATGTGCAAAAATATTAGTTTCCTACATTTTCTCCTTTTTTACATAGTATCTCCTCAGCAACCCCTCTCCTCACTCCAGATTGTCCCACTTCCCTTCAGTTCAGTTCAGTTCACTTCAGTTGTTCAGTCATATCCGACTCTTTGCGACCCCATGAATCGCAGCATGCCAGGCCTCCCTGTCCATCACCATCTCCCGGAGTTCACTCAGACTCACGTCCATCGACGGCTTTCTAATTTCTTGTGACTCAGACTGTGGTGTCAGGGCCAGCAGCTCCTACCTCTCTTGGAGCTTTCTATAAATGCAGAGTCTCAGGCCCATCCGGACCTCTTACTCATTTGAACAAGACCTTCTGGTAAATTCCTTTCTCTCCCATAGGCATTTCTTATGAGTGATAACCTGTGATTTCTATTAAACATCCTTTGACAGGTTGAAGTTGAGCTCAGAAGTTACCCAAGTCCCTGTTATGACTGAGCATGAGGCTCTAGAAAGTTCTGTGCCACTTCCCCTATAGATTTACTCACCTTCAAATTCCGCAAATTGCGCTTATGCTTTATAATTCAACTCTGTGAGATTCCACTGCATTTCTTTGCATCCTCTTGGTGGAGTCTCGTCTTCATCACTGGCAGTTTTCATCCTGCTCCTACCTTCCCCACACAAGCTTCCTACAGGGACTGGAGGGATTTCCCACAGGCTCAGCCCTGCCTGGACCTGGAGTCAGAGACAGCCTTGTGCAGCAGTGTGTGTGCGGCTCTTTCACCACCTGATGGGATAAAGAATGAGTCTCGCTCCCCAAGCAGGGCAGGAGGTCTGTTTGGTTTGTCTCCTGGGGAACCATTGCCCCACCAGGCTGCAGGTTTCTCTTCCAGCCCACCTGGGGTGCTGGTTCTTCCTGCTGACAGCCAGCCACCTGACCTCAGGTACTCTCTTCCTCAGTGATGTCATCCCTCTTGTCCCACTCACCGTGTTATATGTACCCATGTCCACATCACGCTTCACCTCTCTGGCCACAGGATCTCTATGGTAGGCCTGTTCCTTTAACTGCAGCTATACCTCTCCCCACTTTCTCTGTTCTAGCTATACAGAAACATGATAAGATACCAGGCCATCCAGGTTTAAGAAGTTCATCAGCAGAATGGAAAAGAGGCTGACAGATGTGGGTTTGAGTCTCATCCTATAGAGATGGGAATACCAGATCACCTAATCTGCCTCTTGAAAAATCTGTATGCAGGTCAGGAAGCAACAGTTAGAACTGCACATGGAACAACAGACTGGTTCCAAATAGAAAGAGGAGTACGTCAACGCTATATATTGTCACCCTGCTTATTTAACTTATATGCAGAGTACATCATGAGAAACGCTGGGCTGGAAGAAACACAAGCTGGAATCAAGATTGCCAGCAGAAATATCAGTAACCTCAGATATGCAGATGACAGCACCCTTATGGCAGAAAGTGAAGAGGAGCTAAAAAGCCTCTTGATGAAAGTGAAAGAGGAAAGTGAAAAAGTTGGCTTAAACCTCAACATTCAGAAAACGAAGATCATGGCATCTGGTCCCATCACTTCATGGGAAATAGATGGGGAAACAGTGTCAGACTTTATTTTTTGGGGCTCCAAAATCACTGCAGATGGTGACTGCAGCCATGGAATTAAAAGACGCTTACTCCTTGGAAGAAAAGTTATGACCAACCTAGATAGTATATTCAAAAGCCGAGACATTACTTTGCCGACAAAGGTCCGTCTAGTCCAGGCTATGGTTTTTCCTGTGGTCATGTATGGATGTGAGAGTTGGACTGTGAAGAAGGCTAAGTGCCGAAGAACTGATGCTTTTGAACTGTGGTGTTGGAGAAGACTCTTGAGAGTCCCTTGGACTGCAAGGAGATCCAATCAGTCCATTTTGAAGGACATCAACCCTGGGATTTCTTTGGAAGGAATGATGCTGAAGCTGAAGCTCCAGTACTTTGGCCACCTCATGTGAAGAGTTGACTCATTGGAAAAGACTCTGAAGCTGGGAGGGATTGGGGGCAGGAGGAGAAGGGGATGACCGAGGATGAGATGGCTGGATGGCATCACGGACTCGATGAACGTGAGTGTGAGTGAACTCCGGAAGATGGTGATGGACAGGGAGGCCTGGCGTGCTGCGATTCATGGGGTCACAAATAGTCAGACACGACTGAGTGACTGAATTGAACTGAACTGAACCAAAATTTCAAGCAGACTAATTAAGCCTCAGTCTTCTTTTGGAAAAATGGAATTGATAGGACCTAACCCCTAGGCTTGTTGTACGACTTAAACAAGATAAGACATGTAAAGCACCCAGCACATGGGTCAGAGTAAGTGCTTGACCAATGATGGTTATAGTTTTTATACTGTATAAAATGACCATAACCACTTACATGGTGGAAGTTGTTGTCTGTCCCATAAGAATGAAGTGTTGGCCATTTGAAGTTTTATTTATGGCTGTAGGATCCGTCTACCATGTTTCTTTTTGTCCAACTTATCATATGTCTAAATAATATGATGATAAATTTTCCATAAATTCTCTGGCCTGATTAAAAATCTCAGCTTTCTGCAGAAGCTTCTTTGTCTCAGGGCTCCACAGGGAATAAAAATCAGAAAAAGTCAAGTCCAATACAGATCCTGCTGTCAACATATACAGGCCAGTTGAAGAAACAAGAAAATAGGTATATTCTGTAAGCTAGAAGGTTATCAGAATTTTTATATAAATTTAGGAAAAGATAATACAACACCTGTTAATATTGAGATAAGCACACATAGGGGACAGGGAGAGCATTTCTGAAGAATCAGTCACGTGAGACAGACTCAGTGATGTGTGGTCAGGGCTTCAGCAGGTGGAAATGCATGTGAAAGCCATTCTGGGAGGTGAGACCAACATGAGCAAAGGCACGATGCCCTGATCCAGTGAGTGGAGAACTAGGCACCTGCAGGGCATTCAGGGAAAAGAACTACCAGGTGTGTAACACACATTTTCATATCCAACCCTCGCAACTACCTAGTGACCCCAAGGAAGCTGACTCATGGACATGAAGGATGGAGAGGTCAGTGGGGACAGTTCTGTAGAAGAGATATCCTGGAGTGGAGTGACACAGAGCCAACCTTTGGGGTTTAATCTGAGAAGTGAGAGCACGTGGACCCGAGTGGGCAGGTGCAGGGGACAGGGAGTCAGGAGCTGTTGTGTTTCCAGTAAGACGTCCTGGGAAATAGACTCCACTTTTTGGAATCAAACTGATGTTAATTAAAACAAAGCTATAATACCCAGGTTTATGAATGTGCAGGGAAACAGGTGGAAGTTGAAAATGGTATCATTTTTCTGGAGGTTGGCAATACTTAGCAGCTTTCTCTTAAAATGTACGTACCTTATTCTCAGCAATTCCACATCTGAGAATTTATCTGAAAGAAATAATTAAGGTTGTTTGCAGAGACTGAGCCTCAGGGATATTTGACACAGTTATTTATGATAGCAAAATATTGGAGATTGTCTAAATATCTACCAGTAGAAGTTTGTTAAATGATCACATATACTGTAATGTTATATAGCCATTTAAAATAAATATTTTTATGAAATTCTAAATGAAGATACATTATAACAGTTCAGTTGAGTTCAGTTGCTCAGTCGTGTCCAACTCTTTTTGACCCCATGGACTGCAGCATATCAGGCCTCCCTGTCCATCACCAACTCCCGGAGCCTACTCAGACTCATGTCCATTGAGTCAGTGATGCCATCCAACCATTTCATCCTCTGTCATCCCTTTCTCCTCCAACCTTCAATCTTTCCCAGCATCAGGGTCTTTTTCAATGAGTCAGCTCTTCACATTAGGTGGCCAAAGTATTGGAGTTTCAGCTTCAACATCAGTCCCTCCAATGAACACCCAGGACTGATCTCCTTTAGGATGGACTGGTTGGATCTCCTTGCAGTCCAAGGGATGCTCAGAAGTCTTCTTGAGCACCACAGTACAAAAGCATCAATTCTTCGGCACTCAGCTTTCTTTATAGTCCAACTCTCATATCCATACATGACTACTGGAAAAACCATAGCCTTGGCTAGATGGGCCTTTGTTGGCAAAGTAGAATAAAATAAAAATTTGAAATTCTAAATGAAGATACATTATGTTCATACTAATCATATTTTGTTTAAATATGTAAATTTGTATCTTTAAGACCACATAACACAAATCTGGAAAATCAAAACATCAACATCTCAAGATTGGTTTTATCAGACTTCTAGGGTATATCTAGTCTTTATTTACTTTTCAAATTCATTTGCACTGATTATGATTAAGAAAAGAGTTTGTTTTATTTTGTTTTTTAAACGATAATGCATCCTGACACCCGGGTGGTGAATGTGGACTTTAAAGTGAGGGATCGAGCCATGAAACACTGCAAGAGTAGAGTCTTCAGGGCTTGTCAGCATGCTGGACTCAGGGAAAGCTGGAAGGAAGGTGGACAGTTGTGCCTATGAGCCTGGGAAAGAAGCAGAGTGGGGAAGTCAGAGGACATGGCTGTTTTATGTGGGGCATCAGATGTTGATCATGTTGAGTTTGATGTGTGAAGAGAGATCCAGGAGCAAGTGTCTAACAGGTTGTTGTGGTCATCAGAGATGAACCCTGGCCTGGTTCCCTGCACATTCACAAACCTGGGATTTATAGCTTAATTTTATTGGACATCAGTTTAATTTCAAAAAGTGGTATCATTTTCCCATGACATCTTGCTGAAGACACAACAGCTCCTGTCTTCCTGTCTTACACTTCCCACTCTGATCCAAGAGGTAGGAAAAACAGAAAGGAGCTGTTGTGAAGCAGCTAAAGTAAGATTTTTTCCAAGTGTCTTTGGTGTAAACTTACTGATACTGGTGACACTTTCCGTGTGGAATTGGTAAAACCCATTGGTGACCCAGATAAGACATTCAGACTATATTTATAGGTTTAATGATTTAACTGTAGAATTAGCCAGAGCCAGGTTTTTTTTTTTTTTTTTTTCCTTTGAGTTGCCTTTTTTGGAGGGGATGTGTGGCTATATAGCATGTGCGATCTTAGTTCCATACCAGGGATTGAACCCAAGTCCCTTGCAGTGGAAGCTCAGAATCTTAACCACTGGACTGCCCGTGAAGTCCTTTGTTTCTTATTATTCTCCTCACTGGAGTTTGGAGCTCACAGTCCTGTGGTCATGACTGGCGTTCAATGCCCCTACATATCTCAGCCCATTATCCAAAGTCTACAAATGTTCCCATTTGCACAGATGGATCAGTGTCAGTAGAGCTCATAACATGGGAACATACACACATTCTCATGGATACAGTTGTCACCTGTGTCTTAACATGTGTTGATTTATGTATGAGAACACCCAGACAGACGCATATTTTTATTGTGCTTCACAGATAATGCTGCTTCTTTTTCTTTTTTTTAACAAACTGAACATTTACAACAACTCATTTTTGAACAAGTACATTGGCACCATTTTCCCTACAATATTTGCTAACTTCATGCCTCTGTCAACTTTTGGTAATTCTCACAATATTTCAAGCCATTTTATTATTATTAAACTTGTTTTTCTGATCTGTCATCAGTGTTTTTTAGTGTTACTACCCAATAAAGGCTTAGATGGTGGTTAGCATTCTTTTAGCAATCAGTATTTGAAAATTAAGGTATGAATATTGTTTTTCATACATAATACTATTGTGCACTAAGTAAACTACAACATAGTATAAACATAACTTTTTACAAAATAATTTTATTTATTTATCTTTGGCTGGGCTGGGTCTTTGTTGCTGCTCTGGTTTTTTCTCTGGTTGGAATGAATGAGGGGTCACTAGTTGCAGTGAGCAGCTCTCTAGTTGCAGTGCCTAGGCTTCTCACTGCGGTGGCTTCTCTTGTTGTGGCTCCCGGGTCTAGGGCGTGTGGGCTTCAGTAGGTGTGGTGCACTGGCTTAGTTGCTCTGTAGCTGTGAGATCTTCCTGGATTAGAGATTGAACCCATGTCTCCTGCACTGATAGGTATTAGTTGCTTAGTTGTGTCCAACTCCGTTGTGACCTCATGGATTGTAGCCTGCCAGGCTCCTTTGTCCATGGAATTATCCAAGCAAGAATACTGGAGTGAGTTGCTATTTCCTTTTCTGGGGGATCTGCCCAACTCAGGGATCAAACCTGAGTCTCCTGCATTGACAGGTACATTCTTTACAATTGAGCCATCAGAAAAGCCTCAATCTTATCGTTAGTGCACTGAATTTCTCTCTGCTTTGGTTTTAATGACTTGACTGACACTTGACATGTATCTTTCCAAGGTGCAATTGCAAGTATTAATTTGTTTATAAAATACCTTTTGAACTGCTCCAGTGAAAGGTCCCATATAAGTAGCAAATGTTGTGTTGATGTTGACTTTATTATGTGTATTTTGTCTACTGTCCTCTATAAGACACTGAGATCTGCATTTTATAATTTTAAGATATTTTCTTTCAAGATATAATATAATTAAGATATTTAATATTGGGAATTTTTTTAGTTTTTCTACCAAAGAATAATTCCTCTTAAATAATTAGGCCCTTGAAGAAGTGAATACTCTTTTTATGTATAATACTTCTAACTTTATTTGTTGATATCTCCATAAAATTAGTCACATAATTCTCCAGGTCAAATTACTCAGGCTATAGAAATAAAGCTAATTTAAAGGCTGACTTCTTATGGACCACTTAGGAGATCGCTGGCCTTTCACTGCCAGCAGATTGTCATTTTTAACTCTTCTTGGGACTAGGGGGCTCTCAACCAGGGGACAGTTGTCAGTGTCTGAAATATTTGGTTGCCACAGTTGATTTAGGGAGTGCTACTGGTACTGGTATCTAGTGGGTCAAGTTCAAGGCCACTGCTAAGCATCCTACAATACACAGGACAAGCCCTCTTCCCCCAAGAATGAAATCTGGCCCATAAATGTCAACAGTGCCATGACTGAGAAACTTATAGACTACTCTTTATATAGAACTTTTAAAATTCATCATCAATAGCCAGCATTTCTCCCAGGTTTGTTGCATTTTGTTAATTCTTACTCTCTCCTGGATCTCTCTACAGCTTGGCATTGTAGGAAGAACAGGGGCTGGAAAAAGTTCCCTCATCGCTGCCCTTTTTAGACTGTCAGAACCTGAAGGTGGTGTTTGGATTGATGAAATCAGGACAAGAGATATTGGACTTCATGATTTAAGGAAGAAAATGTCAGTTGCACTTCAGGTATGCACTCACATGTTCTTTTCATAAGCCACCTAAGTTTACTTATTTTTTATTTTTATATTTTTCAAATTAAACAAAGGGTTAATCCTTTTTACACCTAGTAGAGCATATTTTTTAGCAGCAGGTATTTTCAACAGATACTTTCATCATATACTAGGTTTTGTTTCTTTGTTTATTTGTTAGTTTTTTGTGCATGTGATTTAATACTTTACTGAGATGGATTTCTGGACTCAAGACTTTTTCAGGTTCCACAATTTTATCCACTGATAACCACATAATTCTGAGAACAAAACAGTAAATTGTTTGTTTAGCGCTGGAGAGGTTTCTATAGGGAAATGAGAATTTTAAGTGTCTTCCAGATAGAGCTTTGCTGTAGGAAATGAGGACATCCTTTCAAAGGTGATTGTGTCCCTGGAGGGTGTTCTGTGAAACTGTGGGGCTTTGAGAATTGCAGAGTGTATGGATGCTATGGGGAGACTTTGACAAATCAGCCGTTAATAAGTAATTTTCTCCAGGCAGTCAGTACAGAATAGTGAGGAAGAGAAAGGGACTTGGAATTCCACCTCTGTGCTCCTCAGTTTTCTGTCTTATAAGGCAGCTAACAATACCAACCCTTCAAGGTGTTCTGATGGCAAAATAGATCGGTGCATGGTATAGAGTGCTTCACCCTGAGACCCAATGTGTGGCTGCTGTGATGGTGCAGCACTGAATTGACCATCTCTCCCTCAGCTCTGATTCTGTTTTCTTTTCTTCTGCTTCTTAAAGAAGTATGACTTTCAGAGAGTGTGTTGGAAATTGAATTATGTGCACAGTAGAAGCTCCTGTCTTTCCTTGTGATTTATCCACTCAACATACTTTAGTGAATATTTACTGAGCAATTACCATCCTCCAGGTATGCTGTTGTTGTTCAGTTGCCCAGTCGTGTCTGACTTCGTGACCCCATGGACCTCACCATCTCCCAGAGTTTGCCCAAGTTCACGTCCATTTCGTATGGTGATGCCATCCATCCATCTCACCCTCTGTTGCCCTCTTCTTCTTCTGCTTTCAGTCTTTCCCAGCATCAGGGTCTTTGCCAATAAGTCAGCTGTTTGCATCACGTGGCCAAAGTATTGGAGTTCAGCTTCAGCATCAGTCCTTCCAGTGAGTATTCAGGGGTGATTTCCTCTAAGATTGACTGGTTTGAACTCCTTGCAGTCCAAAGGACTCTCAAGAGTCTTCTCCAACACCACAGTTGGAAAGCATCAATTCTTTGGTGCTCTGCTTTCTTTATGGCACAACTCTGACAACCATACATGACCGCTGGAAACACCATAACTTTGACTATACAGACGTTTGTCAGCAAAGTGATGTTTTTGCTTTTTAACACACTGTCCAGATTTGTCATAGCTTTCTTGCCAAGAAGCAGCCATCTTCTAGTTTCATGGCTGCAGTCACCATCCACAGTGACTTTAGAGCCCAAGAGGAGGAAATCTGTCACTGCTTCCACCTTTTCCCTTCTATAGGCCATGAAGTGGTGGGGCTGGAAGTCGTGATCATAATTTTATTAATATTTAGTTTTAAACTGGCCTCTTCACTCTTCTCCTTCACCCTCATCGAGAGGTTTTTTAGTTCCTCTTCCTTTCTGCCATTAGAGTGGTATCATCCACATATCTAAAGTTGTTGATGTTTCTCCTGCCAGTCTTGATTCCAGCTTGTAACTCATCCAGCCCAGCATTTCTCATGATGTTCTCAGCGTATACATTAAATAAACAGGGTAACAATAAACAGCCTTGTTGTGCTCCTTTCTCAATCCTGAACCAGTCAGTTGTTCCATGCAGTGTTCTAACTGTTGCTTCTCGACCCGCATACAGGTTTCTTAAGAGACAAGTAAGATGGCCTGGTATTCCTATCTCTTTAAGAGTTTTCCCAAAATTTGTTATGATCCACACAGTCAAAGGTTTTAGTATAGTCAATGAAACTGAGGTAGATGTTTTTCTGGAATTCCTTTGCTTTCTCTAAGATCCAGCAAATGTTGGCAATTTGATCTCTGGTTCCTCTGCTTTTCTAAACCCAGCTTGGACATCTCGAAGTTCTTGGTTCATGTAATGCTTCAGCCCAGCATGCAGAATTTTGAGCATAACCTTATTAGTGTGGAAGATGAATGCAATTGTCCAGTAGTTTGAATATTCTTTAGTATTCCCCTTCTTGGGTATTGGGATGAGAATTCACCTTTTCCAGTCCTGTGGCCAGTGCTGGGTTTTCCAAATTTGCTGACATACTGAGTGCAGCACTTTGATAGCATGATCTTTTAGGATTTTGATAGCTCTACTGGAATTCCCTTGCCTCCACTAGCTTCGTTTGTGCATGCCAAGTCGCTTCAGTTATGTCTGATTCTCCGCAGATCCTATGGACCGTAGCCTGAGGGGCTACGGTCCATAGCATTCTTCAGGCAAGAATTCTAGAGTGGGTTTCCATGCCCTCCTCCAGAAGATCTTCCCAACCCAGGGATCAAACCCACGTCTCTTATGTCTCCTGCATTGGAAGGTGGATGCTTTACCACTAGTGCCACCTGGGAAGCCCAACTTTGTTGGTAGTGATGCCTTCTAAGGCCCACTTGACTTCATACTCCAGAATGTCTGGCTCTGGGAGAGTGACCACAGCATGGTGGTTATCTGTGTCATTAAGATCCTTTTTGTACAGTTCTTCTGTGTATTCTTTTCATTTCTTCTGATATCTTTTGCTTCAGTTAGGCCTTCACCATTTCTGTCCTTGACTGTGTCCAGGTATATAGCCAAGGGCAATGTAGGCAGATGTCTTGATCTTCCATCCTGCCCTATGTTTTGAGAGACTTGCTGTTTTCCTTTTTTATTTGAGGTTTTATTTTTGTACTCCATAATCATCTGCTTATCAAACAGAGCTCAGAAAACACCCTCTTGAGATGGGAAACAGAGAAGAGATGAGACACAAAGAGCCAGGGGAATGTGCTTCCTGGAATCTGGGTGTAACGTGCCCTGAAACGCCTGTTTATTAGGAAGCATTTCAGCATGGCACCCAAAGGGAGGGAGAATGTGGGCTTGGGCCTTATGACTGAGTACAGCTGTGGCTACCTACCTGTGGCCTCTAAAATGCCTGGAATTACTCTAAGTACTCTTTTTTTTCTAATTAATTTATTTTTAATTGAAGGATAATTGCTTTACAGTATTGTTTTGGCTTCTGCCATATATCAACATGGATCAGCCATAGGTATACATATGTCCCTTCCCTCTTGAACCTCCTTCCCACCTCATCCCACCCCTCTAGGTTATCACAGAGCACCAAATTTGAGTTTCTTGCATCATACAGCAAATTTCCACTAGCTATCTAATTTTACATATGGTAATGCATATGTCTAAGTACTTTGGAAACCAAGATATAGCTTTTTCAGACTCCAGTGAAATGCTACTCATACCCCTTAAGACATCTGCTATCAAAAAAGAAAAATGAAAGAGAGAAATAAAGAATGGGTTGGCAGTATTGGCAAGGATGTAGGGAAATTAGAATCCTTGTTCATTGCTGGTAGGAATGTAAGATAGTGCAGCAACTGTGGAAAACAAGTTGGCCAATTCTCAAAAAAGTTAGATAGAATTATTATATGATCTAGCAATTCTACTTTAGAGTGTAAACCCAAAAGAATTGAAAGAAAGATCTTGAAGTGATACCTATACTTGTATGTTCATAGCAGCATTATTCTCAGTAGCAAAAAATGTGGAGGCACTTAACGGTCCATTGACTGATGAATTGATAAGCAAAATGTAGTGGATATATGTATACAGTGGAGTATTATTCAGTCTCAAAAAGGAAGGAAATTCTGACTTGTGCTACAACACAGATGAACCTTGAGGAAATTAAGCTAAGTGAAATAAGCCAGTCACAAAGCACAAATACTGTATGATTCTACTAATATGAGGTACCTAGAGTACTGAATTCATGGGGACAGGAAGTAGAATGGTGGGTGCCAGGAGCTGCTCGCTGGGAGTGGGAGTTGTTGTTTAATGTCTACAGATTTTCAGTTCTGAAAGACGAAAGGAGTTCTGTGGCAGGATGGTGATGATCGCTGTGCAACAGTGTAAATGTACTCAATATCTCTGAACTGTGCACTTACAGCTGGGTCAAGCTAGTAAATTTCATGTGTATTTTACCACTATTTTAAAAAATTTTAAAGGTATCCCTTTCAGAAAAAATGGGAAGAACTTTTTAGCACTTTTAGTCTCCATATTTAAAGATTCCTTCTGGCTATTTAATTCGTGACTTCTGGTTACAGTAGAAAATAAATGAGTTTTAGATTCCCAAGTTTACATTTTGATGTACTCATCTCTGGAAATGTCCAAGTGAGATTGGTTAGTAGAAATAAAGGGCATGTCTGTAGAGTCCTTTCATTTCCTTTGATGCAAAGGCTTTTGAAACATATACTGCCTTATTTTTAAAGGTTCTTAATTAGAAAAAAATGTATGCTTGTGTACATAAAACAACTCCATAAGTAAAGAAATAACATTGGAAGATCCTTGGCTCTGCCAGTAATGTTTGGAAGCACATCTGAGCAAAGACTAAAACATACCTTTGCATCAACATGGTCTGGTTCTGTTCTGTTCTGTTGATTTCCGCCCTTCCTTTGAGCATGTTCAACATACACACTCCAGAGAACATCCTTACAAAATAGTGCCAAGCTTAGTATACATGTAGGTTCCTCTCTATATGCCTTTGTCTCTAAGCTACAATACTGGTTGATAAAAGAAGGGTATCTGTAGAGAACTTGCAATGTGCAAAGTTCCCAGGAAATCATTCCAGAGGCAGCTAGGGAGAGAATGTTTGTGTAGACGAGTGTCAACGTGACCCGCAGATTTATTCCTGCTCTGCCTCAAGGACTGTGGGCCTTGATGACATTACTCAGCTTCCAGACTTCAGGGTCCTCATCTTTAAACCAGGTCTTGGAATCATTGCACACACAGATGTGTTGTGAAGATGTATCTGGGCTTCCCAAGTGGTGCTAGTGTACAGGACTGCCTGCCAATGCAGGAGACATAAGAGATGCAGGTTCAATCCCTGGGTCAGGAAGGTCTGCTGGAGGAGGGCATGGCAACTCACTCCAGTATTCTTGACTGGAAGATCCCTTGGAGAGATGAGCCTGGTGGGCTACAATCCATGGGGTCACAAAGAGTCTGACATGACTGAAGCGACTTAGCACACAACTGGGTGAGAGGTTTGTGTCCATGTCTGTCTGGTTGGGAATGCTCAGTCATCAGGATCTGTTATTATTCTTAATGATTGGGTTACTGGCCTTGAATATTATTTCTGCTTAAGTAAAAAGAGTAATACTTTCTGGAATGACTTTACTCTTTAATTTCTCATATGTGTTCATGGTGCTTGGTGATTATATTTATTGTTTATAATATAAACTAAATTGTTTGTATAAATATAAATAGTAGAGCAAAAAGCAAAAATTTAAAAAAAAAAAACACAATAGGAATTTGTGGGAAGGTGTAACAGAGACCTGTGTATCTAACATTTCCACCAAAGGCAAAAAGAGAGAATGACACTTCTTGTACTTTGATTTTATTTTCCCCTCTCAGCAGCTTCTTTCCTGACCACCACCTTGTACACATTGTTACTTACCAGTCTTCCACCAAGACCAATGGCCTTTTTCTCTCAGCCCTCCCCATAGTCTTGGCTATTTTCTTTCTCTCCTTGAGGATCTGCTTGAGGATACAGAAATGTAGCTCTCATTTCTGCTCTTCTGTGCGTATTACAGTCCCTGACAAGTACTGATAAGAATTCCTAACATTTGTGGAATCATTAACATGTTTTAACCCCTTATCCTACCATTTCCTGCTTAATCCTCACAATTCTGTAGTTATCTTTAACTAACAGATTTAAAAACTGAGGCCCTGGGGGCTTGTCTCACTTATCAAGGGGCAGAGCCAGGAGTCAGATTTTGTGTGTGTCTGATTATTTTTCACAGTGTTTCAATTGTATAGCAAAGTAGTACTGTGTATTTCTTAAGCACAGATTTTTAACTTATCCTACTCCTCTACTCTCCTCTTTGGTAACCATTAGTTTGTTTTCTATGTTTGTGAATCTGTTTCTGTGTGTGCTGTAAATAAGTTCATTTCTATCAATTTTTAAGAGTCCACATATATAAGTGATCATATATGATATTTGTCTTCTCTCTGCTGACTTATTTCACTTGGTCTCATAATCTCTAGGTTCATCCATGTTGCTGCAAATGGCATTATTTCATTTTTTTTATGGCTGAATAATATCCTCTGTGTGTGTGTGTGTGTGGATACATCATATCTTTATCCATTCATCTGTCCATGGACATACCTTGGCTATTATAAATAGAAAAGTTGTGAAAACTGGGGTGCATGTATATTTTTGAGTTAGGGTTTTTATGTTTTCCAGATATTTGCTGAGGAGGGGAATTGCTGGATCACACAGTAACTCTTTTTCAATTCCTTAAGGAACCTCCATATGGTTTTCCATAACAGCTGCACCAATTTACATTCCCACCAACAGCGTGGAAGGTCCCCTTTCCTCCACACCTCTCCAGCAATTTATTATCTGTAGATGTTAAATGATGCGTTATTCTAACCAGTGTGAGGTGATACTTCATTGTAGTTTTGATCTGCATTTCTCTAATAATTAGTGGCTATAAAGAAAACTCAGCACAGAAGAATTAATGCTTTTGAACTGCGATGTTCAAGAATACTCTTAAGAGTCCCTTGGACTGCAAGGAGATCAAACCAATCAATCCTAAAGGAAATTAGTCCTAAACTATTAATTAGAAGCGTTTTCTGATAGGGAAATGAGAATTTTAAAGTGGTTCTTCAGATAGAGCTTTGCTGTAGAGAAATGAGGACATCCTTTCCAAAGGTGATTGTGTCCCTGCGAGGGTGTTCTGTGAAACTGTGAGGGCTTAAGGAATTGCAGGAGTGTATGGATGCTATGGAGGAGACTTTGCACAAATCAAGCCCGTTAATAAGTAATTTCTTCTCAGGCAGTCCAGTACAGAATATAGTGAGGAAGAGAAAAGGGACTTTGGAATTCCACATCTGATGCTCCTTCAGTTTTCTTGTCTTATAAGGCAGCTAACAATTACCAACCTTCAAGGTGTTCTTGTGCAAATATAGATCGGTGCATGGTAATAGACGTGCTCACCTGAGACCCAATGTGTGGGCTGCTGTGACTGTCAGCACTGAATTTGACCATCCTCCCTCAGCTCTGATTTCTGATTTTTTTCTTTCTGCTTCGTAAAGACAGATATGGACTTTCAATGAGAGGTGTGTTGGAAATGAATTTTATGTGCACAGTAGAAGCTCCTGTCTTCTTTGTGAATTTATCCATCAACATACTTAGTGAATATTACTGAGCAATTACCATCCTGCAGGTATGCTGTTGTTGTTCAGTGCCCAGTGTGTCTGACTTCGTGCCACCATGGACCTCACCATCTCCCAGAGTTTGCCCAAGTTCACGCCATTTCGTATTGTGGATCCATCCATCCATCTCACCCTCTGTTGCCCTCTTCTTCTTTCTGCTTTCAGTCTTTTACCCAGCAATCAGGGGTCTTGCCATAAGTCAGCTGTTTTGCATCACGATGGCCAAGTATTGGAGTTTCAGCTCAGCATCAGTTCCTTCCAGTGAGTATTCAGGGGTATTTTTCCTCTAAGATTGAACTGGTTTTGAACTCCTTGCAGTCCAAAGGACTCTCAAGAGTCTTCTCCAACACCACAGTGGAAAGCATCAATTCTTTGTCTCTGCTTTCTTATATGGCACAACTCTGACAACCATACATGTACCGCTGGAAACACCATAACTTTGACATATACAGGACGTTTGTCAGCCAAAGTGATGTTTTGCCTTTTTTAACACACTGTCCAGATTTGTCATTAGCTTTCTGCCAAGAATGCAGCCATCTATCTAGTATTCATCAGCTGCAGTCACCATCCACAGTGACTTTAAGCTCCCAAGAGAGGAAATCTTCACTCCTTCCACCTATTTCCCTGTCTATAGGCATGTAAGTGGTGCGGCTGAGAAGTTCGGTGATCAATAATTTTAATTAATATTTAGTTTTAAACTGGCTCGTTCACTCTGTACTCCTATTCACCTCATCGAAGAGGTTTTTTAGTCCGTCTTCCTTTCTGCATTAGAGTCCGGTATCATCCACATATCTAAAGTCTGTTCGATGTTTCTCCTGCAGTCCTTGATTCATTCTTTGTAACTCATCCAGCCCAGCATTTCTCATGGATGTCTCAGCGTATACATTAAATAAAACAGGCGGGTAACAATACAACAGCCTTGTTGTGCTCCTTTCTCAAATCCTGAACCAGTCAGTTGTCCATGCAGTTGTTTCTAATGTTGCTTCATCGACCGCATACCAGGTTCTTAAGAGACAAGCTAATATGAGCCTGGTATTCCATATTCATTCTTAAGAGTTTTCCAAAATTGTTATGACATCCACACAGTCAAAGGTTTTAGTATAGTCAATGAGAACTGAGGTAGATGTTTTTCTGCGAATTCTTGCTTCTCTAAGATCAGCATAATGTGGCAATTTGATCTTCTGGTCTCCTCTGCCTTTTCTAAACACCAGCGTTGGACATCTCGAATTCTTGGTTCATGTAATGCTTCAGCCCAGCATGCCAGAATTTTGAGCATAAACCTTATTAGTGTGGAAGATGAATGCCAATTGTCCAGTAGTTTGAATATCTTTGAGTATTCCCCTTTCTTGGGTATTGGGATGAGAATTCACCTTTTCCAGTCTGTTGCAGTGCTGGGTTTTCCGCAAATTTGCTGACATACTAGTTGCGCAACTTTTGATAGCATGATCTTTTAGGATTTGATAGCTTCTACTGGAATTTCACCTTGCCTCCAACTAGGCTTCGTTTGTGCATGCCATAGTCGCTTCAAGTTATTGTCTGATTCTCCCCAATCCTATGCGAACCGTAGCCTGCACGGGCTACTGTCATGCATTCTTCAGGCAAGGAATTCCCTAGAGTGGCGTTTCCATGCCCTCCTCCAGAATCTTCCCAACCCAGGGCATCAACCCACGTCTTCTTATGTTCTCCTGCATTGGAAGGTTGGATCGCTTTACCACGTAGGCCACCTGGGAAGCCCAACTTTGTTGGTATGATGCTCTTCTAAGGCACACTATGACTTCTTACCCAGAATGTCTGGCTTCTGGAGAGTGACCACCAGCATGGGTGTACTGTGTTCATTAAGATCCTTTTTGTACACGTTCTTCTGTTTATTCTTTTCATTCTTCTTGATATCTTTTGCTCAGTTGAGGCCTTCACCATTTCTGTCCTTGACTGTGGTCCTAGGTTATATACCAAGCGGCAATGTAGGCAGATGTCTTGATCTTCCATCCTGCCCTATGTTTGAGAGACTTGCTGTTTTCCTTTTTTATTTTGAGGTATTTATTTTTTACTCCTAATTCATCTGCTTATCAACAGAGTCAGAAAAAACACCCTCTTGAGATGTGGAAACAGAGAAGAGATGAAGACACAAATACGCAGGGGAATGTGCTTCTGGAATACTGGGTGTAACGTGCCCTTGAAACGCCTTTATTAGGAAGCATATTCCATGGCACCAAAGGAGGGAGAATGTGCCGGCTTGGGCCTTATGACTGAGGTACAGCTGTGGCCTTACCTACCTGTGTCTCTAAAATGCCGGAATTGACTCTAAGTACCTTTTTATTTTCTAATTAATTATTTTTAATGAAGGATATTCTTTACAGTATTGTTTTGGCTTCTGCCATATATCAACTGATAGCCATATATACATATGTCCTTCCCTCTTGAACCTCCTTCCCACTCTCCAACCCCTCTAGGTTATCACAGAGCACAAATTTGAGTTTTCTTGCGCAATCATACAGCAAATGTCCACTAGCTAATCTAATTTTTACAATATGTAATGCATATGTCTAATACTTTGTGAAACAAAGATATAGCTTTTCAGACTCCAAGTGAAATGCTACCTCATACCCCTTTAAGACATCTGCTTTATCAAAAAAGAGAAAATACTGAAAGAGGGAGAAATAAAGAATGGGGGTTGGCAAGTATTAGAGCAAAGGATGTAGGGCAAATTAGAATCTTGTTCATTGCTGGCTAGGAAATGTAAGATAGTGCAGCAACTGTGGAAAAACAATGTGCCAATTCTCAAAAAAGTTTAGATAGAATTATTATATGATCTAGCAATTCTACTTTAGAGTGTAAACCCAAAAGGAATTGAAGAAAGATCTTGAAGTGATACCTTATACTTGTATTTCATAGGCCATGCATTAATTCTCAGTCTAGCAAAAATGTGAGAGCAACTTAACGCGTTCCATTGACTTGATGAATTGATAAATGCAAAAGTAGTGATATATGTATACAGTGGACGTATTTATTCCAGTTTTCAAAAAGGAAGGAAATTCTGCTTGGTAGCTGACAACACAGATGAACCTTGAGAAATTAAGCTAAGTGAAATAAGCCAGTCACAAAGCACAAAAATTAAAAACTAGTATGATTCTTACTAATATTGAGGGTACCTAGAGTACTGAAATTCATGGAGGACAGGGAAGATAGAATGGTGGGTGCCAGAGCTGCTCGCTGCGGAGGAGTGGGATTGTTGGTTTTAATGTCTACAGATTTTCAGTCTTTGAAAGATCGAAAGGAGTTTCTCTGGCAAGGATGGTGTGATGACGACTGTGCAACAGTGTAAATGTAACTCAGATATCTTGAACTGTGCGCACTTACAGCTGGTCAAGCTTAGTACAATTTCATGTGTATTTTTACCACGTATTTTAAAAAAATTTTTAAAGGTTATCCCTTCAGAAAAAATGGGAGAACTTTTTTAGCATTTAGTCTCCATATTAAAGATTCTCTTCTGGCTATTTAATTCGTGAACTTCTCTGGTTACAGTAGAAAATAAATGAGTTTAGATTCCCAACGATCTTAGTTCCATACCAGGGATTGAACCCAAGTCCCTTGCAGTGGAAGCTCAGAATCTTAACCACTGGACTGCCGTGAAGTCCTTTGTTTCTTATTATTCTCCTCACTGGAGTTTGGAGCTCACAGTCCTGTGGTCATGACTGGCGTTCAATGCCCCTACATATCTCAGCCCATTATCCAAAGTCTACAAATGTTCCCATTTGCACAGATGGATCAGTGTCAGTAGAGCTCATAACATGGGAACATACACACATTCTCATGGATACAGTTGTCACCTGTGTCTTAACATGTGTTGATTTATGTATGAGAACACCCAGACAGACGCATATTTTTATTGTGCTTCACAGATAATGCTGCTTCTTTTTCTTTTTTTTAACAAACTGAACATTTACAACAACTCATTTTTGAACAAGTACATTGGCACCATTTTCCCTACAATATTTGCTAACTTCATGCCTCTGTCAACTTTTGGTAATTCTCACAATATTTCAAGCCATTTTATTATTATTAAACTTGTTTTTCTGATCTGTCATCAGTGTTTTTTAGTGTTACTACCCAATAAAGGCTTAGATGGTGGTTAGCATTCTTTTTAGCAATCAGTATTTGAAAATTAAGGTATGAATATTGTTTTTCATACATAATACTATTGTGCACTAAGTAAACTACAACATAGTATAAACATAACTTTTTACAAAATAATTTTCATTTATTTATCTTTGGCTGGGCTGGGTCTTTCGTTGACTGCTCTGGTTTTTTCTCTGGTTGGAATGAATGAGGGGTCACTAGTTGCAGTGAGCAGCTCTCTAGTTGCAGTGCCTAGGCTTCTCACTGCGGTGGCTTCTCTTGTTGTGGCTCCCGGGTCTAGGGCGTGTGGGCTTCAGTAGGTGTGGTGCACTGGCTTAGTTGCTCTGTAGCTGTGAGATCTTCCTGGATTAGAGATTTGAACCCATGTCTCCTGTACTGATAGGTATTAGTTGCTTAGTTTGTGTCCAACTCCGTTGTGACCTCATGGATTGTAGCCTGCCAGGCTCCTTTGTCCATGGAATTATCCAAGCAAGAATACTGGAGTGAGTTGCTATTTCCTTTTCTGGGGGGATCTGCCCAACTCAGGGATCAAACCTGAGTCTCCTGCATTGACAGGTACATTCTTTACAATTGAGCCATCAGAAAAGCCTCAATCTTATCATTAGTGCACTGAATTTCTCTCTGCTTTGGTTTTAATGACTTGACTGACACTTGACATGTATCTTTCCAAGGTGCAATTGCAAGTATTAATTTGTTTATAAAATACCTTTTGAACTGCTCCAGTGAAAGGTCCCATGTAAGTAGCAAATGTTGTGTTGATGTTGACTTTATTATGTGTATTTTGTCTACTGTCCTCTATAAGACACTGAGATCTGCATTTTATAATTTTAAGATATTTTCTTTCAAGATATAATATAATTAAGATATTTAATATTGGGAATTTTTTTAGTTTTTCTACCAAAGAATAATTCCTCTTAAATAATTAGGCCCTTGAAGAAGTGAATACTCTTTTTATGTATAATACTTCTAACTTTATTTGTTGATATCTCCATAAAATTAGTCACATAATTCTCCAGGTCAAATTACTCAGGCTATAGAAATAAAGCTAATTTAAAGGCTGACTTCTTATGGACCACTTAGGAGATCGCTGGCCTTTCACTGCCAGCAGATTGTCATTTTTAACTCTTCTTGGGACTAGGGGGCTCTCAACCAGGGGACAGTTGTCAGTGTCTGAAATATTTGGTTGCCACAGTTTATTTAGGGAGTGCTACTGGTACTGGTATCTAGTGGGTCAAGTTCAAGGCCACTGCTAAGCATCCTACAATACACAGGACAAGCCCTCTTCCCCCAAGAATGAAATCTGGCCCATAATGTCAACAGTGCCATGACTGAGAAACTTATAGACTACTCTTTATATAGAACTTTTAAAATTCATCATCAATAGCCAGCATTTCTCCCAGGTTTGTTGCATTTTGTTAATTCTTACTCTCTCCTGGATCTCTCTACAGCTTGGCATTGTAGGAAGAACAGGGGCTGGAAAAAGTTCCCTCATCGGCTGCCCTTTTTAGACTGTCAGAACCTAAAGGTGGTGTTTGGATTGATGAAATCAGGACAAGAGATATTGGACTTCATGATTTAAGGAAGAAAATGTCAGTTGCACTTCAGGTATGCACTCACATGTTCTTTTCATAAGCCACCTAAGTTTACTTATTTTTTATTTTTATATTTTTCAAATTAAACAAAGGGTTAATCCTTTTTACACCTAGTAGAGCATATTTTTAGGCAGCAGGTATTTTCAACAGATACTTTCATCATATACTAGGTTTTGTTTCTTTGTTTATTTGTTAGTTTTTTGTGCATGTGATTTAATACTTTACTGAGATGGATTTCTGGACTCAAGACTTCTTCAGGTTCCACAATTTTATCCACTGATAACCACATAATTCTGAGAACAAAACAGTAAATTGTTTGTTTAGCGCTGGAGAGGTTTCTATAGGGAAATGAGAATTTTAAGTGTCTTCCAGATAGAGCTTTGCTGTAGGAAATGAGGACATCCTTTCAAAGGTGATTGTGTCCCTGGAGGGTGTTCTGTGAAACTGTGGGGCTTTGAGAATTGCAGAGTGTATGGATGCTATGGGGAGACTTTGACAAATCAGCCGTTAATAAGTAATTTTCTCCAGGCAGTCAGTACAGAATAGCGAGGAAGAGAAAGGGACTTGGAATTCCACCTCTGTGCTCCTCAGTTTTCTGTCTTATAAGGCAGCTAACAATACCAACCCTTCAAGGTGTTCTGATGGCAAAATAGGTCAGCGGCATGGTATAGAGTGCTTCACCCTGAGACCCAGTGTGTGGCTGCTGTGATGGTGCAGCACTGAATTGACCATCTCTCCCTCAGCTCTGATTCTGTTTTCTTTTCTTCTGCTTCTTAAAGAAGTATGACTTTCAGAGAGTGTGTTGGAAATTGAATTATGTGCACAGTAGAAGCTCCTGTCTTTCCTTGTGATTTATCCACTCAACATACTTTAGTGAATATTTACTGAGCAATTACCATCCTCCAGGTATGCTGTTGTTGTTCAGTTGCCCAGTCGTGTCTGACTTCGTGACCCCATGGACCTCACCATCTCCCAGAGTTTGCCCAAGTTCACGTCCATTTCGTATGGTGATGCCATCCAGCCATCTCACCCTCTGTTGCCCTCTTCTTCTTCTGCTTTCAGTCTTTCCCAGCATCAGGGTCTTTGCCAATAAGTCAGCTGTTTGCATCACGTGGCCAAAGTATTGGAGTTCAGCTTCAGCATCAGTCCTTCCAGTGAGTATTCAGGGGTGATTTCCTCTAAGATTGACTGGTTTGAACTCCTTGCAGTCCAAAGGACTCTCAAGAGTCTTCTCCAACACCACAGTTGGAAAGCATCAATTCTTTGGTGCTCTGCTTTCTTTATGGCACAACTCTGACAACCATACATGACCGCTGGAAACACCATAACTTTGACTATACAGACGTTTGTCAGCAAAGTGATGTTTTTGCTTTTTAACACACTGTCCAGATTTGTCATAGCTTTCTTGCCAAGAAGCAGCCATCTTCTAGTTTCATGGCTGCATTCACCATCCACAGTGACTTTAGAGCCCAAGAGGAGGAAATCTGTCACTGCTTCCACCTTTTCTCTTCTATAGGCCATGAAGTGGTGGGGCTGGAAGTCGTGATCATAATTTTATTAATATTTAGTTTTAAACTGGCCTCTTCACTCTTCTCCTTCACCCTCATCGAGAGGTTTTTTAGTTCCTCTTCCTTTCTGCCATTAGAGTGGTATCATCCACATATCTAAAGTTGTTGATGTTTCTCCTGCCAGTCTTGATTCCAGCTTGTAACTCATCCAGCCCAGCATTTCTCATGATGTTCTCAGCGTATACATTAAATAAACAGGGTGACAATAAACAGCCTTGTTGTACTCCTTTCTCAATCCTGAACCAGTCAGTTGTTCCATGCAGTGTTCTAACTGTTGCTTCTCGACCCGCATACAGGTTTCTTAAGAGACAAGTAAGATGGCCTGGTATTCCTATCTCTTTAAGAGTTTTCCAAAATTTGTTATGATCCACACAGTCAAAGGTTTTAGTATAGTCAATGAAACTGAGGTAGATGTTTTTCTGGAATTCCTTTGCTTTCTCTAAGATCCAGCAAATGTTGGCAATTTGATCTCTGGTTCCTCTGCCTTTTCTAAACCCAGCTTGGACATCTCGAAGTTCTTGGTTCATGTAATGCTTCAGCCCAGCATGCAGAATTTTGAGCATAACCTTATTAGTGTGGAAGATGAATGCAATTGTCCAGTAGTTTGAATATTCTTTAGTATTCCCCTTCTTGGGTATTGGGATGAGAATTCACCTTTTCCAGTCCTGTGGCCAGTGCTGGGTTTTCCAAATTTGCTGACATACTGAGTGCAGCACTTTGATAGCATGATCTTTTAGGATTTTGATAGCTCTACTGGAATTCCCTTGCCTCCACTAGCTTTGTTTGTGCATGCCAAGTCGCTTCAGTTATGTCTGATTCTCCGCAGATCCTATGGACCATAGCCTGAGGGGCTACGGTCCATAGCATTCTTCAGGCAAGAATTCTAGAGTGGGTTTCCATGCCCTCCTCCAGAAGATCTTCCCAACCCAGGGATCAAACCCACGTCTCTTATGTCTCCTGCATTGGAAGGTGGATGCTTTACCACTAGTGCCACCTGGGAAGCCCAACTTTGTTGGTAGTGATGCCTTCTAAGGCCCACTTGACTTCATACTCCAGAATGTCTGGCTCTGGGAGAGTGACCACAGCATGGTGGTTATCTGTGTCATTAAGATCCTTTTTGTACAGTTCTTCTGTGTATTCTTTTCATTTCTTCTGATATCTTTTGCTTCAGTTAGGCCTTCACCATTTCTGTCCTTGACTGTGTCCAGGTATATAGCCAAGGGCAATGTAGGCAGATGTCTTGATCTTCCATCCTGCCCTATGTTTTGAGAGACTTGCTGTTTTCCTTTTTTATTTTGAGGTTTTATTTTTGTACTCCATAATCATCTGCTTATCAAACAGAGCTCAGAAAAACACCCTCTTGAGATGGGAAACAGAGAAGAGATGAGACACAAAGAGCCAGGGGAATGTGCTTCCTGGAATCTGGGTGTAACGTGCCCTGAAACGCCTGTTTATTAGGAAGCATTTCAGCATGGCACCCAAAGGGAGGGAGAATGTGGGCTTGGGCCTTATGACTGAGTACAGCTGTGGCTACCTACCTGTGGCCTCTAAAATGCCTGGAATTACTCTAAGTACTCTTTTTTTTTCTAATTAATTTATTTTTAATTGAAGGATAATTGCTTTACAGTATTGTTTTGGCTTCTGCCATATATCAACATGGATCAGCCATAGGTATACATATGTCCCTTCCCTCTTGAACCTCCTTCCCACCTCATCCCACCCCTCTAGGTTATCACAGAGCACCAAATTTGAGTTTCTTGCATCATACAGCAAATTTCCACTAGCTATCTAATTTTACATATGGTAATGCATATGTCTAAGTACTTTGGAAACCAAGATATAGCTTTTCAGACTCCAGTGAAATGCTACCTCATACCCCTTAAGACATCTGCTATCAAAAAAGAAAAATGAAAGAGAGAAATAAAGAATGGGTTGGCAGTATTGGCAAGGATGTAGGGAAATTAGAATCCTTGTTCATTGCTGGTAGGAATGTAAGATAGTGCAGCAACTGTGGAAAACAAGTTGGCCAATTCTCAAAAAAGTTAGATAGAATTATTATATGATCTAGCAATTCTACTTTAGAGTGTAAACCCAAAAGAATTGAAAGAAAGATCTTGAAGTGATACCTATACTTGTATGTTCATAGCAGCATTATTCTCAGTAGCAAAAATGTGGAGGCACTTAACGGTCCATTGACTGATGAATTGATAAGCAAAATGTAGTGGATATATGTATACAGTGGAGTATTATTCAGTCTCAAAAAGGAAGGAAATTCTGACTTGTGCTACAACACAGATGAACCTTCAGGAAATTAAGCTAAGTGAAATAAGCCAGTCACAAAGCACAAATACTGTATGATTCTACTAATATGAGGTACCTAGAGTACTGAATTCATGGGGACAGGAAGTAGAATGGTGGGTGCCAGGAGCTGCTCGCTGGGAGTGGGGAGTTGTTGTTTAATGTCTACAGATTTTCAGTTCTGAAAGACGAAAGGAGTTCTGTGGCAGGATGGTGATGATCGCTGTGCAACAGTGTAAATGTACTCAATATCTCTGAACTGTGCACTTACAGCTGGTCAAGCTAGTAAATTTCATGTGTATTTTACCACTATTTTAAAAAATTTTAAAGGTATCCCTTTCAGAAAAAATGGGAAGAACTTTTTAGCACTTTTAGTCTCCATATTTAAAGATTCCTTCTGGCTATTTAATTCGTGACTTCTGGTTACAGTAGAAAATAAATGAGTTTAGATTCCCAAGTTTTACATTTTGATGGTACTCATCTCTGAAATGTCCAAGTGAGATTGGTTAGTAGAAATAAAGGGCATGTCTGTAGAGTCCTTTCATTTCCTTTGATGCAAAGCTTTTGAAACATATACTGCCTTATTTTTAAAGTTTCTTAATTAGAAAAAAATGTATGCTTGTGTACATAAAATAACTCCATAAGTAAAGAAATAACATTGGAAGATCCTTGGCTCTGCCAGTAATGTTTGGAAGCACATCTGAGCAAAGACTAAACATACCTTTGCATCAACATGGTCTGGTTCTGTTCTGTTCTGTTGATTTCCGCCCTTCCTTTGAGCATGTTCAACATACACACTCCAGAGAACATCCTTACAAAATAGTGCCAAGCTTAGTATACATGTAGGTTCCTCTCTATATGCCTTTGTCTCTAAGCTACAATACTGGTTGATAAAAGAAGGGGTATCTGTAGAGAACTTGCAATGTGCAAAGTTCCCAGGAAATCATTCCAGAGGCAGCTAGGGAGAGAATGTTTGTGTAGACCGAGTGTCAACGTGACCCGCAGATTTATTCCTGCTCTGCCTCAAAGGACTGTGGGGCCTTGATGACATTACTCAGCTTCCAGACTTCAGGGTCCTCATCTTTAAACCAGGTCTGGGAATCATTGCCACACAGATGTGTTGTGAAGATGTATCTGGGCTTCCCAAGTGGTGCTGGTGGTGCAGGACCTGCCTGCCAATGCAGGAGACATAAGAGATGCAGGTTCAATCCCTGGGTCAGGAAGGTCTGCTGGAGGAGGGCATGGCAAGCTCACTCCAGTATTCTTGACTGGAAGATCCCTTGGAGAGATGAGCCTGGTGGGCTACAATCCATGGGGTCACAAAGAGTCTGACATGACTGAAGCGACTTAGCACACACAACTGGGCGAGATAAGGTTTGTGTCCATGTCTGGTTCTTGGGAATGCTCAGTCATCAGGATCTGTTATTATTCTTAATGATTGGGTTACTGGCCTTGAATATTATTTCTGCTTAAGTAAAAAGAGTAATACTTTCTGGAATGACTTTACTCTTTAATTTCTCATATGTGTTCATGGTGCTTGGTGATTATATTTATTGTTTATAATATAAACTAAATTGTTTGTATAAATATAAATAGTAGAGCAAAAAAGCAAAAATTTAAAAAAAAAAAACCACAATAGGAATTTGTGGGAAGGTGTAACAGAGACCTGTATCTAACATTTCCACCAAAGGCAGAAAGAGAGAATGACACTTTCTTGTACTTTGATTTTATTTTCCCCTCTCAGCAGCTTCTTTCCTGACCATCACCTTGTACACATTGTTACTTACCAGTCTTCCACCAAGACCAATGGCCTTTTCTCTCAGCCCTCCCCATAGTCTTGGCTATTTTCTTTCTCTCCTTGAGGATCTGCTTGAGGATACAGAAATGTAGCTCTCATTTCTGCTCTTCTGTGCGTATTACAGTCCCTGACAAGTACTGATAAGAATTCCTAACATTTGTGGAATCATTAACATGTTTTAACCCCTTATCCTGTCATTTCCTGCTTAATCCTCACAATTCTGTAGTTATCTTTAACTAACAGATTTAAAAACTGAGGCCCTGGGGGCTTGTCTCACTTATCAAGGGGCAGAGCCAGGAGTCAGATTTTGTGTGTGTCTGATTATTTTTCAGAGTGTTTCAATTGTATAGCAAAGTAGTAGTGTGTATTTCTTAAGCACAGATTTTTAACTTATCCTACTCCTCTACTCTCCTCTTTGGTAACCATTAGTTTGTTTTCTATGTTTGTGAATCTGTTTCTGTGCTGTAAATAAGTTCATTTCTATCAATTTTTAAGAGTCCACATATAAGTGATCATATATGATATTTGTCTTTCTCTGCTGACTTATTTCACTTGGTCTCATAATCTCTAGGTTCATCCATGTTGCTGCAAATGGCATTATTTCATTCTTTTTATGGCTGAATAATATTCCTCTGTGTGTGTGTGTGTGTGGATACATCATATCTTTATCCATTCATCTGTCCATGGACATACCTTGGCTATTATAAATAGAAAAGTTGTGAAAACTGGGGTGCATGTATATTTTTGAGTTAGGGTTTTTATGTTTTCCAGATATTTGCTGAGGAGGGGAATTGCTGGATCACACAGTAACTCTTTTTCAATTCCTTAAGGAACCTCCATATGGTTTTCCATAACAGCTGCACCAATTTACATTCCCACCAACAGCGTGGGAAGGTCCCCTTTCCTCCACACCCTCTCCAGCATTTATTATCTGTAGATGTTAAATGATGGTTATTCTAACCAGTGTGAGGTGATACTTCATTGTAGTTTTGATCTGCATTTCTCTAATAATTAGTGACTATAAAGAAAACTCAGCACAGAAGAATTAATGCTTTTGAACTGTGATGTTCAAGAATACTCTTAAGAGTCCCTTGGACTGCAAGGAGATCAAACCAATCAATCCTAAAGGAAATCAGTCCTAAATATTAATTGAAAGGACTGATGCTGAAGCTGAAGTTCCAATATTGGCCTCCTGATGCGAAGAACTGACTCCTTAGAAAAGACCCTGATGTTGGGAAAAATTGAAGGCAGGAGGAGAAGGAGACATCAGAGGATGAGACAGTTGGATGGCATCACCAATTCGATGGACATGAGTTTGAGCAAGCTCTGTGAGTTTGGTGATGGATAAGGAAGCCTGGTGTGCTGCAGTTTATGGAGTCGCAAAGAGCTGGACATGAATGAGCGACTGAACTGAATAATTAGTGATGCTGAGTATCTTTTCATGGGTCTGTTGACCATCTGTATGTCTTTGGAGAAATGTCTATTTAAGTCTTCTTTGCATTTTTTGATTAGGTTGTTTGTTTCTTTGATATTGAGCTGTATAAGCCATTGTTTATACAGATATTGACTGTATTGATATAGACTAGAAACAAAGTATCAGAAAGAGAAATTAATGAAACAATTCCATTGACATCACATCAAAGGGAAAAAAAAAAAAACAACAACTCAGAATAAACCTACCTAAGCATGGAAAAAGCAAGAGAGTTCCAGGAAAACATCTATTTCTGCTTTACTGACTATGCCAAAGCCTTTGACTGTGTGGATCACAATAAACTGGAAAATTCTGAAAGAGATGGGAATACCAGACCACCTAACCTGCCTCTTGAGAAATCTTTATGCAGGTCAGGAAGCAGCAGTTAGAACAGGACATGGAACAACAGACTGGTTCCAAATAGAAAAAGGAGCACATCAAGGCTATATATTGTCACTCTGTTTATTTAACTTATATGCAGAGTACATCATGAGAAACGCTGGACTGGAAGAAACACAAGCTGGAATCAAGATTGCTGGGAGAAATATCAATAACCTCAGATATGCAGATGATACCACCCTTATGGCAGAAAGTGAAGAGGAGCTAAAAAGCCTCTTGATGAAAGTGAAAGAGGAAAGTGAAAATGTTGGCTTAAACCTCAACATTCAGAAAACGAAGATCATGGCATCTGGTCCCATCATTTCATGGGAAATACATGGGGAAACAGTGGAAACAGTGTCAGACTTCATTTTGGGGGGCTCCAAAATCACTGCAGATGGTGACAGCAGCCATGAAATTAAAAGACTCTTACTCCTTGGAAGAAAAGTTATGACCAACCTAGATAGTATATTCAAAAGCAGAGACATTACTTTGCCGACTAAGGTCCGTCTAGTTAAGGCTATGGTTTTTCCTGTGGTCATGTATGGATGTGAGAGTTGGACTGTGAAGAAAGCTGAGCGCCGAAGAATTGATGCCTTTGAACTGTGGTGTTGGAGAAGACTCTTGAGAGCCCCTTGGACTGCAAGGAGATCCAATCAGTCCATTCTGAAGGACATCAGCCCTGGGATTTCTTTGGACAGAATGTTGCTAAAGCTGAAACTCCAGTACTTTGGCCACCTCATGCGAAGAGTTGACTCATTGGAAAAGACTCTGATGCTGGGGAGGATTGGGAGCAGGAGGAGAAGGGGACAACAGAGGATGAGATGGCTGGATGGCACCACTGACTCGATGGACGTGAGTCTGAGTGAACTCCGGGATACGGTGATGGACAGGGAGGCCTGGCGTGCTGCAATTCATGAGGTCACAAAGAGTCGGACACGACTGAGCAACTGAACTGACTGACTGACTGAACTGAAGGAGGTAAAAGGCCTGTATACAAAACCTGTAAGACACTGATGAAAGTAATTCAAGATGATACAAACAGATGAAAAGATAAACTGGATTCTTGGATTGGAAGATTCATTATTGTTAAAAATGACCATACTACCCAAGACAATTTATAGAGTCAATGCAATCTCTATCAAGTTGCCAGTGGCATTTTTCACAAAACTAGAACAAAAATTTTTTTTTAATTTGTATGGAAACAGAAAAGACTGCAAATAGCCAAAACAATCTTGGGAAAGAAGAACACAGCTAGCTGGAGGAATCACAGTCCCTGATTTCAAACTATATTACAAAGTTACAATAATGAAAAAGTATGTTACTGTCACAGAAACCAGACGCATAGATTAATGGAAAAGGATAGAAAACCCAGAAATAAACCCTCACACTTATGGTCAGTTAATCTAAGACAAAAGAGCTAACAATATGTAATAAAGAACAGACAATCTCTTCAATAAATAGTGTGGGGAAATCTGCACGACTGCATGTAAACGAAATAGTTAGAACATTCTCTAATACCATATAAAAAAATAAAGTAAAAATGAATAAATGAACAAAGACCTGTAAGACAAGATACTTAGTAAGACAAGATCTTAGAGGAACACATAGGCAGAATACTCTTTGACATAAAGCACAGCACTATATTTTTGGACCTGATCCCAAAAGTAATGGAAGCAAAGCAAACATAAACAAATGTGACCTGGTTAAACTTAAAAGTATAGCACAAAGAAAGCCATTAAAAAAGAATAAACCAAAAAGACAACCTAAGGAAAAGAAGAAAATATTTGCAAATGACATGATCAGCAGTGTATTAATTTCCAAAATATACTAATAGGGTTCAAAGTAAATTTAAAAAGATTCCCAACTCCAGAGGCTGAGAAGTGAATTACTCTGCTTGTGCAAGACTTCAGGTGGCTGTTGACTGTGGTCCTTGATAGAACTGCTTCATATCATGATTTCATGTGCATGCATGTGCACACACACACACACACACAGATACACATACACAGAGGAACAAAAATGTCACAAAACAACATTCCTATTGCTCTGTGCTCTGATATTTTCTGTGATGCCAGTTCTATTCTACTTCATATAAAAGACAAAATGATGATCACAATGCACAAAATTAATTTCATAATCCACTGACTACATCTGAAGTTTGGCAGACACTGTCCCTGCCTGTCCCCCTGTTGGGCTGGGCTCCTGGTCCATGTTAGCATCACGTCAGGAACTTCATTGTTGTTTCAGATTGTCACAGCAACCTTGCAAGGCTAACCCTAGTTTCCAGTAATGGAACTGTCTTGGAAAGATAAATAATTTACCCTGAGTCTAATAATTATGAGAAGTTGAATCAGAACTTAGAACTGTCTGACTCCAAATTTGTTTTTTGTTTTCAATAAATGTTAGTTAAACTGAATGATGTTCTCATGAGATATTTTCCCCAAAACATAACAAAAGTTTAGTAAAGTCAGAAGATATGACTCCTCCTGTTTTGAGTCTCATTTGGAGAATATCAGTTTTGAAATGTTTTTTTTTTTTCATTTATGTGTTATGGGCTAATAAGTATCAGGAGAAGATATTCAAAATCTTACCCCTCCCCAGCCAAGAGCCCTTTGTCTTTACAGTGCCTTGTTGGCTCAGAGATGGAGAAAAGTCTGTTGGTTTGGTTACTTGAAATTAACTTGTCTAAGTGCAGAAAATGTACATCTCTCTTCCCCTCAAATGAGTAGCAAGCAGTGATGCTTGTGTGTCAACACCCTGATTCAAGTAACCTGGGAAGCTGAGAGCAGACTCTGCAGAAGGGGGAGCCCAGTGCTGTTTCGTTGAGTTGCCCCACCCAGGTGAGCCAGGCCCACATCATGTTCCCCGAATCCCTGTTACCTGTGATCCTGGGAACAGCAGCAAGCTTCTGGGGTCATCTCTCTTTCTCTCCCCCAGGCTTATCCCGATCACTGTTTGTCCTGCCATGAACAGGTCAGAACTGGGGGAGGTGTGATAGCAGCAAGGACCTGAGTAGGAACCAGAGACAGGGGAGTCAGGACATAGACCATCAGTCCTGGGGGGAACTTTAAAAGAGGAATACTGTGTTCTTAAGAAGTACTCCTCAATTTGTGTTCAAAGTTTCAGGAAAAAGCAAAAATGAAAGGGTTCCTAAATAATTTCCTTAAACGCAACAGGGAGTTGAAGTGTATGCGTCCTTTGTGCTCAAGATCTGAAGTAGTTCAGTATATTCCCCAGGAAGAACGCCAGTTGAGCTTACATTCAGGGAGTACCTGCTTACTTGAAAGGATCTGGATAATGGAGGGAAGATTGGAGAAGAGAAGGGTGAGGAATACTGGGGACCAGCCTCCCCTCACCTCCCCGGTTGTTTGTATAAACTTCATACATACAGCTAAAAGATGAGAAATAGCCTGCATAGGGGAAACTTAGGGTTGAAAATTACAAAAAGTAAAAAGTTTTTATAAAAATCTGGGGTGCAATGATGGTTATCCTCCTGACAAGGAACTGTTACTATTGCTTAGATGGTTGTTAATCTTTGTTCCTAAATTCAAGAGTTTTAAGGGAAACTTTAAATTTGAGTCTCTGGTTTTTTCAGTTCAATTCAATAATCATCTTGAAATGTTGTATGTCCAGTGATTTTCAATGCTTTGTAGGTTTATCGGTCACTTAATCAACTTTGGGCAAATGAAGCTCCCTACATAGTATATTTTTAATTTGGGACTTTCCTTAGGGATATATCTCTTTTGGTGGCACACTGTCCTGTGCCTTCTGCATTCATTTCTTGATCACTTGACTTAAAACTGAGACAATAGGCAAAGAAGGTATGGGAGGCTCTCTGTCATTCTTCATTGTGACTAGGGAAAAGAAATGTCTGTCTTCTTCATCTTTCTTCTCAGGTTTTTATGAAGTTAGGAGGAAAATCCAGCCCCAAGGCCAGGCGGGATTTGAGGCTGGTGATTCTGAGCAGTTCCAGGCACTTGTGGAAGAGTCAGGTCTCCTCTTGTTCCCACACATGTGCCTCCCCTTGTCCTGCCCCCTTCACTGAAAGGAGCCAGTTGGGCTCTTCTCTGCTGCCCGTATTCTTATGACCTGGCTTACTAGAGCCTTCCAGAAGAAAATGTAAATTGTCTACATGAGCTTATGTACAAGATTCTCTCTTGAAACTCAGGAGGTGTGTTTCCAGTGTAATTTACTTGTAGCTCGTCCTGATGATGAATAGAAAAAGCTATTTAAACAGTTTTATTATGGCTCACATCACAGTGGGTTTCAGGTCCTTCTGGCCTTGAAGTTAGTAACGAGGTTCTGTGAGGCAGGTCATCCTGATGCACAGGTAAGAGAACGTGGGGACCAGCTGGTGCAGAATCAGAGGTGATCTCTCCATGGACAGAGGTGCCTCAGGCCCCAGGAGCTGACGTTCTCTTTGAACGTGCGGGGAGGTTCCATTCATACCTGGGGAGAGATTCCAGATCTTAGAAGAGAATCTGACCAATGGAGAAAATAGCCTAATTTATTTTTCAGTGCCAAAGTATAAATATTGAATGGTTTTGCTTTGAAGCACAAACCTCAACTAATCATGCAGCTGATGTTTCCCAATCACACCAGGATTGACACTTAATTTATGTAGATCTTGCTGTAAGCTTTCTCATGTGATTTGAATGTCAGTTTGTGTGTGTTTAAGCAGATATTTATTACCAGAATGGCAACTTTAAAAAAAAATCAAATTTTCCTTTCTTTTCTTCAGTTTTTTTTTTCTTAAGATGAAAATACTTCTTAAACACTTTTCTTCTTTTAGTGTTTAATAGTCCAGAGGATTTTTTGTAGCACACTTTGTACAATGGAAAATTAGTTTAGAGATACTGTTTTGTAAACATACATTTGAAACTTCAATATTAATAATTGCAGTAAATTTTGATATTTGGTATTTTCATTTCCTATAAGCATTGGTTTAAAATGCAAAGAGATTAAGGTACTAACATTCACTATTTCATGGTATTTAGGAACCTGTTTTATTCACTGGAACAATGAGGAAAAATCTGGATCCCTATAATGAGTATTTGGAGGAGGAACTGTGGAATGTCTTAGAAGAGGTAATTTATGTAATGTTATTAACTTGTTAACATCAGTATCTGTGTGTGTACATTCATAGCATTGCAGGTAATTAAGGGAAGCTTGTCATTTTAACTGTTTACTTTCTAGGAGAAGAGTGATGAGATGGGTACACCTAAAATGTGTGTACTGATAATGAAAACCAACAATATAATTCCTCTTGTTTTCATTTTAGCTTTTTCTATAGAACCCCAAGCAACTAGATTCATTATTTTGTCTTAACAGAGCATTAAACTAGACATTAAAACTGTGGGCTCAAATTCTATGAGTGGCCTGGTAAATTAATTACCCTAATTACCCTCCAATGTTCATTTTATTCCTCTGGCCTTAGGGGATATCTAAGTGAAGACACTAGTTTTTCATTATTAACTGAAAGATAAACAAGATCATTCCAGTAAAATGCTATGAAGTTTTATAAGAAAGTATTTATAAAAGTAAATTATTTAGTTGGAATGTGATGATGATTACTTATTGGTGATTATATCATTTTAATGCTGCAGCCTGAATGCAGGTAACAGAACCCTGGTGTTTGGGCTAAGATTTTACATGGATATGTTAATTTATAGAGGAGCTCCTATTATTTGTGTCATGTTTCCCCTTGCCCTACTTCACTGAATTTCCCTGCCCTTGCATGAAAACTAATTTAACTATTAAGTTGCTGTTGGTTTGTATATTTCAATACTAATTATTTTGTGTATTAGTCCTAGTTTTGCAAATTGATTCTACTGATGGCAGAAACTTTAGATTTCTAAACCACAGACAGACTTCTAGTCTCCCATGGGATCTAGCTCAGTCTTTGGATTTTAAAAAAGTAGCACATGATAAAGTGAAAGTGAAGTCGCTCAGTCGTGTCCAACTCTTTGCGACCCCATGGACTGTAGCCTACCAGGCTCCTCTGTCTATGGGATTTTCCAGGCAAGAGTACTGGAATGGATTACCATTTCCTTCTCCAGGGGATCTTCCTGACCCAGGGATTGAACCCGGGTCTCCCACATGTAGACAGACACTTTACCATCTGAGCCACCAGGGAAGTCAGCACTTGATAAATAGGTGCTAAATGTTTGGTTGATTTCTTCATTTTAGAGAAGCATGGCTTATTTCTTTAAAAAATTTTGTGTTACACAAATCCAGCATTGATAGTATCTCTGTTAGTGCACAAGTGTGTCTCATCACACAGGAAACCAAGATACAGAAACCTGGGCATCAGCAGCCTGTGCATCAGGAACCACGTGGTTCAGTCCTTGCTGTGGGACAGCTCACATGTCCATTTCCTGGCACATTGTGTTAGGTGAACAGGCTGACCCTTTACTTCCTTTACTGCTGGCCCTGCTCTAGTAAAATCTCTTCCCCGTCTGTTGACTGCATTTCCCTGTCTCCTTCCAGCCCTCACCAGCCTTGCTTTTTGAGAAGTAAGAAAGTCCCACGAATTGTCAGAAGCACCTGACATCTATGTTAACCTCCTTTGAGAGGTGTTGGCACCTGCTGGAAACACTACGCAGCAGGTTACTTTAAAAATGTTTATGATGACAGAAATAGGATACCTTATAAATTCAGTTTATTGCTTGTCAATTTTGCTATGTTCCATTATTGATGACTAGGGTATCTTATAAGTTCAGTGCCGGGGTCCAACCCCCACAGGATCCAGGGGAACCCGAGAGAAATGGCATTGGCGAATGAATGAGAGAGGAATAAAGGAAAGAAAGAGGCTAATATTCCTTGGCTTACACAGAAAGCCAATAAAGCCCCAAGACAAGGAGCTTGCCCTGTTCACGGAGGCCGCAGGTGCCCTCCTGGTTTCCCGAGGGAGTGAAGACACAGAATGTCTTCCCGTTCAGGTCTTAGAAACCCGGGCAGATAAGTGAACGCAGGGAGCCTCTATGCTCCAATGGATCAGCCTGAAAAAAGAGAGTAAGAGAGAGAAAGAAGAAAAGACACGGGGTGACCAAGCTTCTTCGAGTGAGGCCCATTACTTTATTTTTAAAAGGGACTTTTATACCTTAACTCGTACATAGAGGGAAATGGAAGACGCAAGATCATACAGAGTCACCCCAAACATTCCAGCAGTTTTGTCCTTATCGAAACCAGGATTTTTTTCTGCAAACCTTTCCCACAAATGATGTTGTGTACATTATCTTTTGGCCTTGGAGTCCTGCGAACATTTTATGACCCTCTTTTGATAAAGGCTGCTCAACCAGAAAACTTATTTTCCCTCAAAGTGTTTTTTCTTTATATTTCTAATCTATCTCAGCCTCAGAAAATGCTAAACAGAGTTACATTTCTCACGGAGCAAAGGTGCAGTGAGTTACAAGAAAGAAAGAACCAATTAGCTCAAAGGTCTGATGTGGTTAAATTCAAGGCTACACTTGTTTTTCTTATATTCTAAATATGTTAACTAATGCACTCCCAGATACACAGTGGATAAGAGATATGGGAACTTAGCAACAAGCATTGGCCCAATAATGAAATCTTACACCAGCACTACTCTAATAACTTTTAACTCTTTGAAAGGTTCTATGTTTTAGGCTTCCTGTGCCTCTCACAGTTGGGAGGCTGTGAATAATCACATGTTTAGCTGCACGAGTCTGGATAAACCTGCCAAGCAAGCTAGAATGCTAACAGAGGGGTTTGATTTGAAATATTCCTTTAATGTCCAGGAGACTTATTAGCTAGAGCCCTAAGTTGATTTTCTCCAGAGAAAGGTGGTCGGGGATAGCCCCCTGTATGTCAGGAGAGTTGGTGAAAGGCACAAAATAGTAAGACAGACAGATTCTGGTTTTGGGGTAGATGCTCGAGCTGGTCTAGGGAGCCCCTCGAGTCCTGAAGCCTTGCTTAACAGTTCTCTTCCACATGACCTTGTCATGGGTGGGATGGCCCATGCTGGCTCCCGGCAGTTCAGTTTATTGTTTTTCAATTTTGCTATATTTTGTTATTTTCCCAACCTCAAAAATGATCTGAACTGTTTAATATTGAGATATATAGTTTTGATTAGTATTATTTGCTCTATTTTCCTTAAATTATAACTTTTTATATTCTTTCCACAGTTTACAGTGTGATGTGATATTCTGGAGCCAGTTAATTGTTATAAGAATATAATCCTTTAACACGTAATAATAATGTTATATATAACCTGTCTATATGGATTTACTTTCTAATTTATAGGGACAGATATGTCATATGATGAGATTCACTTCTGCCTTGACACAGCCAACAAATATCTCTGAGAGCTTCTTAGACAGGCATCGTTGCAGATTCTGGGTCTATCACAGTCATCAAGAGACACAATCTCTGTCCTTTTCAAGGACATTCTCTTGCATAATCCAACACAATTATCTTGATTAAGAAATAAAATAGTCATGTTACACTGTCGTCTAATGTGTTCAGATTCTCCAGCTGCAACTTCTAGTTATTATTGTCTACTGCATCTGTTGCCCTTTTCTTCCATTGTAATGTTTTATACCTTGACTTTATGATTACACTACAGAGGGCCTGATATTCATATTATTTTCATAACCGTCCCTGATTCATAAATAAATACAATATCTCAGAAAACAGTATTTTATGAAAAACACTTCCCTTTACAACTCTTATTCGTCATGAAGCAGATATGGACAACCTGAAGGAAAAGGAAAAACCAGATTAGTTATGTGATGTCATCCAACTCAGGAGGAAGTGTGAGATTATTTCCTCAAAGTTAGAATGTCAGTCTTAACAAAGACCAACCACTTGCACCACAATCCAAATCTTACCCTTTACAGTTTGTACACCTTTTATGCTGGCACTAAATACCAATACCATATTTAATCCTAACTCAGAATCCTGCTTCCTAGGGATTGGACTCCATCAGGAGTACAGTTCAGGATCACATTCTTGGAAGTGCTCCAGCATTTAGGATATCACGAAAATGCTAATCATTCACCCTTGATGTTTTGTTATCTGAAGTTGTAGTGTGTCACATAACTTATTGGCCATCAATCTGTTGGTTTCTTAATTTGAAGTGTATTTCTTCTTTGTTCTTTCACTTTAAGTACAGCCTGAGTTTGCTTCTTGCTCCATAATATTTCTCCAAAATGAATATTCATTGAACTGACCCCTATCACCAAGTGTACTTTCAGATTATATTTGGTGGTTAAAGATTTGTTTTAATCTTATGAGTATAATTTTATGAAGATCGATTAGTATAAACATGACCTAAATCCATATTGTGGGGGAAATAAGATGTAATATTCATTTTGTTTTTTGTGAGTTTTCATTCACTGGAAGACATTTATGATATTGAAGAAAATGCATTTGACTGGTCCACTATTTATAGACTAAGCTTGGGAAATGTTCCAGGATTACTAACGTATAAGACAGAGTTTTCCAGTGTTTAAATTTGTATTATTTTACATGTTAAAAAATTGTAAAGTGTTAATAATATATCTTTAATGAACCCAATTTTCTGTAATATTTTTCAACTCCTATGCAAAATGTACTTTGGTAAAGTTGATTGAACCATAAATATCCTTTTAGATTTTCTGTTGTCAATGTATGGCAAAACTAATACAGTATTGTAAAGTAAAAGAAAGCAAAAATAAAAACTAAAAAACTAAAAAATAAAAAAAAATAAAACTTTTGAAAAAAAAAAACACATTGGGAGAAATAGCTTCAATTTTTGAGAGACTTTCTGAACTAATTCCTAGGTGGGAGTTGTTGGTGGGTGGCATGTGGCAGGGATGGGGGGGACATTGAGATCTTTCTGTCCTGACTTGACTTTACCCATCTTTCTCAGTGAACACTAATTGGAAACAGCTTTTCCCATCACGTGACTGTACATGTAAGATACATAAGAAGTTATGAGGACTTCAAAGCTCTAATGTCTATGAGGCTTTTCTACTTCTGCAGCAGTTTGTTTTTGAAATGTTATTCTTTCTGTATCCACAGGTACAACTTAAAGAAGCCATCAAAGCTCTTCCTAGTGGATTGAATACTGAATTAGCAGAATCAGGATTCAACTTGAGTATTGGACAGAGACAACTAGTGTGCCTTGCCAGGGCTGTTCTCAGGAAAAATCAGATATTGATTCTTGACAAAGCCACATCCAATGTGGATCCAAGGTATGGAGCTGAGGTCCATGAATCCTGGAATCCAAATTGTAAATGTAGTAAATGGAAAACATTTAGTGATGCTGAAAAATGTTTCTATGCTCTCTTTGGCCCACAGATGTCTTTTAGTAATATTAATCACAAACAAAGGAAAGCAAAGAAAGAAACCAAGACAGTTATATGCTGTTAATATTGTTGTGAGGCATCCTAAGAGAGCTGGATTTAGGAACTCAGCCCGTTTCAATCCAGATAGTTTTAAACAGTTTCAAGGGAAGGCTATTTTTCATCACTTTATGGAAAATAGTAAAATTATAAATAGACTTTTTATACTTAGTTTTATAGGAACAAGATTATATGTTAAAGTATTGATTTTTAATTTTTAACTCTTTAGTCTGCCTTTCCTGTCTTCAATGAAGTATATCAACTTCTCTGATTTCAGAACTGATGAGTTAATACACAAAAAAGTTCGTGAGAAATTTGCCCAGTGCACTGTGCTAACCATCACACACAAGTTGAGCACCGTTATTGACTGTGAACGGATACTGGTAAGACCCTCACCATTTCAGTTTTTTTCACTTATATTCAATTTAGCACTGATCCGTCTTTGTAAAACTTGATAGAAACCTCCAGTAATTTAATTTTCTCTTGATTTCTCTTCTCATTCCTGAAAATAACTCGAGTAATGAACTTTACTTTCAAAATGTGCTATTAAATAATATATCCAATAACCTTATATTTTATATAATATTCTTATATTTGAATTGTTATCTTTTAAGACATCCAGACATGAAAATATTCCAAAGCCAAATTGTAGCTTCATATTTCAAGAGGCTAGAACACAGTCATTTTCACTGTCACAGTTTCAGTATTTTTCAATTCCCTTAATCAAACTATTAACCTTTCATTTAGATTGCCAGGAGGTTGTTGGCTAAGGTTGCATAATTTTTCAGCTCTTGGTGTCAGAAGAGAGTCCATAAAAAGAAACGGCCTTGTGAGAAAAACAGTATTTCAGCTGAAAGGATTTAATATAGGAAATTTGCTACATAAGAATAGGAGGCTAGAAAAATGAAAGGAAACACTGGGGTAATGATTTTAGGAAGCAGCTACCATGTCCTAGGACAGATCTCCAGACCTAAGAACTCAGAAGAAAGGCCCTACAGTTGGTGCTGAAACCTCCAAGGAGAGGCCCAGTTGCTGGTCATATGTGCTGAGGAAGCAGGATGGGGCTGTTTCTCCATGTGCTAATAGAATCTGGGAGCTGGAGTCAGGCCCCACTGATGAGGTGATGCTGCAGGAACAGTGACTCAGATAGAACATTAGCTCTGTCCCACTGTCAGTCTCCCTCTAGTGCCCACTTACTGGCAGAACCTAAAAAAAAGGCCAGCTTCCCAAAGAGCCTCTGAAATGTGACTTGCAGAGACTGAACCTGTGCATCACAGGTGAGAATTTAGAAAAGAAGGCAAATCAAGTCTGAGAGACTGTAGACAAACAATGAACAAGTCTCTTACACAGTAGGTCCAGGCACTGCACATGCAGTAGGCTCCAAGCTTTGGTCTCTGGATATCTGTATAGTATCTTCCCTCCAGATTTGATTGGCTCTTTCCTCTCAGTAATTTAATATTTCCTTCCTTATTTTCTTTTCCTTCCTCTCTCTATCCCTTATCTCTTTTCATATTCTCTTTGTTGGTTCCCTCTGCTGCTGGCTGAGTTTCAGTAAATGTTAGAATGTGGCTTTATAAAATGATATAGAAAGCATGGCTCAGATGAAAACCTTTGGCTGCATATGATCCCCAAAGAATGTGTTTGTCACTCGGTCATGTCCGACTCTTTGTGACCCCATGGACTGTAGCCTGCCAGGCTCCTCTGTCCTTGGAATTCTCCACGCAAGAATACTGGAATGGGTAGCCATTCCCTTCTGCAGGAAATCTTCCCAATTCAAGGACTGAACCCAGGTTTTCTGCATTGCAGACAGATTCTTTACTGTCTGAGCCACAGAGGTAGTCAGTCCCAAAAGAATGCAAGATATATTTAGGTATTTTGATGGTCCACACAAAATAGGTAATAATCTATAATAAACAGTAACATCCAAACTTCCTTATGTCTTATGATAATGGAACTGTCTCTTTGATGTCTTAGACAGTTTCTGGAATGTCACCCCCTCCACCTACTTCACATGCATTGTCAGATGGATCATCAGTGGGGACACTGAGTAGATATCAGGCTGTCAGCATTGAAGCAGTGCCTGTAGCCTCACTCACTGAGCTGGACATGCATAGGAGTGAGCTCCAAGGAGTCCGACGACAGGAGTGGGGCATCCCCAACCAAAGGGATGTTCTAGGCTCCAGCAGTGTAGCCAGTTGTCTGGACTAGATCAGCTCAGTAGGAAGCCGACTCCACCTGCAAACTTTCATGAGATATTGGGTTAAATTCTAAGACTACAGGACAGTAGCTCAAATTCCACAAATGTTTTTAGCACTTGGTATTTTTAGACCCTCATTTTGTGTTCTTGAATACTAATTGGAAAAGTAGCCTTTCATTTCTACTTTTTCCTTGTTTCTTTGTTGTTCTTACCTCTTAGCACTGTATATTTTGAAGACTGTCCCCCAAACATCTTTCTTCCATAATAAATAAATGATGCTATAAAATTTACCTGTTTCCAGCCCTTTGTCAGGTTTTAGAGGCAGCAGCAGAAAGATGGCTTGATCTCCAGCTCACTTAGGGGGTCTGTTCAAATAAATTCTTTGTTCCTATATGTACCCTGCAGCTTTATTTTTAGTTTTTGGTATTCCAGCATTAATAGTAGCAGATCATTTTTATTATCTAATTCTTAGAAATACTGTCACCTTGGAATGTGTGATTGGTTAGGGAAACAGTGAGGAAGGACAGAATTTGGAAAGTCTCTCTGCTGGTCAGTCCTCAGTCTTATCCCTCAGCACCTTATTTACAGATGCGAATGTCTGTATCCCCTGAACCAATCAGCTTTGTTGCTGTTATCAAAGTATGTTCAATTTATTTAATGCTTTACTTACTCGTGTGTGTTACTTGCTCAGTCACGTCCCACTCTTTGCAACCCTGTGAACTGTACCTTGACAGGATCCTCTGTTCATGGGATTTTCCAGGCAAGAATACTGAGTGGGTTGCTATTTCCTACTCCACAGGATCTTCACAACCCAGAGACTGAACCCAGTTCTCCAACATTACAGGCAGATTCTTTACCATCTGAGCCACCAGGGAAGCTTATCTTCTGGTAAATTTCTGTAACCTCAAATTTTCCTCAGTTGATCAGTGTACAAATCTTTAACATGTTTTAACAAAGCAGTTTACAGCCCAGGCCCTCCCCACCTTTCTAGTTTTGTCCCACTCTGCCACCCCTCCTTCCTATATAGCTAAAGCCCCATTGATGGTCCTCAATTCTCCAAATGCAGCGTTCCCTCTCTCTTGCAGTTGTGCCCTCTTGACTGTTGGTGGCTGAGACTAAGGTGTCTGCAGTGGAAATGATGAGATGGTTGGATTTGGAGGAGATAAGGAAGAGGAGCCAAGTGATGAATTGAATGTGGGACCTGAGGGGAGAGAGAGGAATCGATGCTGGTGTCTGGGTGTGGACACTGACCATCTGGGTGAATAGGGAAGATAGAGAGAGAAAAGATATGTGAGGGTTCTCTTTGGAGCCTGTCACCTTTGCAATGACTGGACTTGTTTTCTATGATGTCCTTTACTGTGGAGCTGCCCTTCCCACTCCTATGTTGGGAGACCTTCAGTTTAAGGGTCCCTGGTTGAGGTCATCTGTGATGTCACAGGGAGGTCCCACCAGATGATGTAAACTCAGCCACTTATTTACATCTTGGTCCAAAATGATTGTGGTTGCTGACTCCTCTTGTAGGAACAGCAGGATTAGACCTTAGGGGACTACAGCATTTTCCCACTCCGTGTCTGTGTCACCTTTTGATAATTCTCACAATATGTCAAACTTTTTCATTATCATTACATTTGTTATGGTGATCTGCGATCAGTGAATTTTGGTGTTACTTGCCAAAGTCTCCAATGATGGTTAGTATTTTTTAAGCAATAAATTATTATTATTATTATTTAATTTATTTTTTAATTGAAGGATAATTGCTTTGCAGAATTTTGTTGTTTTCTGTCAGACATCAACAAGAATCTCCCATGTGTATGCCCATGAGCAATAAATTATTTTTTAAATTAAGGTCTGTAAATTGTTTTCTCAGGCATAATGCTACTGCACACTTGCTAGGCTACAGTGTAGTCTAAACATAACTTTTATACACCCTGGGAAACCAGAAATTTTGTATAACTGACTTTATTGTGATATTCGCTACATTCCAGTGTCCTGGAACTGAACCCCCAATATCTCCAAGGGATCCCTGTACCTCTTTCCTTTCCAGAAAGCAGGTAACTCTCTGTTCTGAAAGCTTTAATGTGGACATGAAACAAGTCAACCTGCTGCAAAATGTGACACTCCAGAGGGCAGGCAGCCAGCCTGAGGGAGGGGCTGATACTGACGAAGGGCATAACTGACAGGGTTGTCACCATGAAGTCGTGTGGCTATAGGTGTTGAAGGTGTTGTTGTTTAATTGCTAAGTTGTATCTGACTTTTGTGCCACCTTATAGATTGTAGCCCACCAGGTTCCTCTGGCCATGGGGATTCTCCAGGCAAGAATACTGGAATGGGTTATCATTTTTTGTAACAAGTACACTTTGTTGCACTGGTGAATATATCTGCACAAAGACAGATGGGTATGGTTTTATTTTGTTCTTATTCAGTTGCTCAGTCATGTCCAACTCCTGGCAACCCTATGTACTGCAGCACACTAGGCTTCCTTGTCCTTTATCATCTCCTACAGTTTGCTCAAACTCATGTCCATTGAGTCAGTGATGTCATCCAACCATCTCATCCTCTGTTGTTCCCTTCTCCTCCAGCCTCCAATCTTTCCCAGCATCAGTCTTTTCTAATGAGTTGGCTCTTCACATCAGGTGGCCAAAGTATTGGTGCTTCAGCTTCAGCATCAGTCCTTCCAGTGAATATTCAGGGTTGATTTCCTTTAGGGTTGACTGGTTTGATCTCCTTGCAGCCCAAGGGACTTTCAAGAGTCTTCTCCAAAACTACAGTTCTTCAACACTCAGTCTTCTTTATGGTCCAACTCTCACATCTATTCATGACCACTGGAAAACCTTACCTTTGACTATATGGATCTTTGTCAGCAAATTACTGTCTCTGTTTTTTAATACACTGTCTAAGTTTGTCATAGGTTTTCTTCCAAGGAGCAAGGGTCTTTTAATTTTAAGGCTACGATCACCCTCTGTAGTGATTTTGAAGCCCAATAAAATAAAATCTCTCACTGTTTCCATGTTTCCCCATCTATTTGCCATGAAGTGATGGGACAAGATGCCATGATCTTAGTTTCTGAATGTTGAGTTTTAAGCCAGCTGTTTCACTCTCCTCATTTGCCTTCATCAAGAAGCTCTTTTGGTCCTCTTTGCTTTCTGCCATAAGAGTGGTGTTATCTGAATATCTGAAGTTGATATTTCTCCCAGCAATCTTGATTCCAGCTTGTGCTTCTTCCAGCCTGGTTTTTCACATGTTTTACTCGGCAGAGAAGTTAAATAAGCAAGGTGACAGTATATAGCCATGAAGTATGCCTTTTCCCATTTTGAACCAGTCTATTGTTTCATATCCAGTTGTATCTATTGCTTCTTGTCCTGCATACAGGTTTCTCAGGAGGCACATAAGGTGGTCTGGTATTCCCATCTCTTGAAGAATTTTCCACAGTTTGTTGTGATCCACACAGTTGAAGGCTTTAGCGAAGTCAATGAAGCAGAAGTAGATGTTTTTCTAGAATTTTCTTGTTTTTTTTCTATGATCTAATAGATGTTGGCAATTTGAGCTCTGGTTCCTCTGCCTTTTCTAAATCCAGCTTGTACATCTGAAAGTTCTTGGTTCACATGCTATTGAAGCCTTGCTTGAAGGATTTTGAGCATTACTTTGCTAGCATGTGAAATGAGTACATTGTGTGGTAGTTTGAGCATTCTCTGGCATTGCTTTCTTTGGGATTGGAGTGAAAACTGACCTTTTCCAGTCTTGTGGCCACTGCTGAGTTTTCCAAATTTGCTGGCATATTGAGTGCAGCACTTTCACAGCATGATCTTTCAGGATTTGAAATAGCTCAGCTGGAATTCCATCACCTCACTAGCTTTGTCTGTAGCGATACTTCTTAAGGTTAACTTGACTTCACACTCCAGAATGTCTGGCTCTAGGTGAATGATCACACCACTGCAGTTATCTGGGTCATGAAGATCTATATTGAACGTTCTTCTGTGTATTCTTGCCACCTCTTCTTAATATCTTCTGCTTCTGTTAGGTCCATAACATTTCTGTCCTTTATTGAGCCCATCTTTGCAGGAAATGTTCCCTTGGTATCTCTAATTTCTTGAAGAGATCTCTAGTCTTCTCCATTCTGTTGTTTTCTTCTATTTCTTTGCATTGGTCGCTGAGGAAGGCTTTCTTACCTCTCCTTTCTATTCTTTCAAACTCTGCATTCAGATGGGTATAACTTTCCTTTTCTCCTTTGCAGTCTCTTGTCTTCTTTTCTCAGCTATTTGAAATGGTTTTGTTTACTGTAAGTAAATTAAGCAAAAGACTTGTTGGGAACAAACTGGCTTAGTTAATAGCTTTAATTATTTGTTGACTCTTCAAAGGGATTTACCTAACTTTGGTTTATTAAGTACCATTAGTGTTTCAGAATTCTATTTTACAAAGATGTTCTCTCATTTTTTAATTTTATTAAACATACTGACCTGCCTTTTGAGAAACCTATATGCAGGTCAGGAAGCAACAGTTAGAACTGGACATGGAACAACAGACTGGTTCCAAATAGGAAAAGGAGTACGTCAAGGCTGTATATTGTCACCCTGCTTATTTAACTTATATGCAGAGTACATCATGAGAAACGCTGGGCTGGAAGAAGCACGAGCTAGAATCAAGATTGCCAGGAGAAATATCAACAACCTCAGATATGCAGATAACACTACCCTAATGGCAGAAAGTGAAGAGGAACTAAAAAGCCTCTTGATGAAAGTGAAAGAGGAGAGTGAAAAAGTTGGCTTAAAGCTCAACATTCAGAAAACAAAGATCATGGCATCTGGTCCCATCATTTTATGGAAAATAGTGTCAGACTTTATTTTTTGGGGCTCTAAAATCACTGCAGATGGTGACTGCAGCCATGAAATTAAAAGACGCTTACTCCTTGGAAGAAAAGTTATGACCAACCTAGATAGCATATTCAAAAGCAGAGACATTACTTTGCCAACAAAGGTCCATCTAGTCAAGGCTATGGTTTTTCCAATGGTTATGTAGGGATGTGAGAGTTGGACTGTGAAGAAAGCTGAGTGCCAAAGAATTGATGCTTTTGAACTGTGGTGTTGGAGAAGACTCTTGAGAGTCCCTTGGACTGCAAGGAAATCCAACCAGTCCATTCTGAAAGAGATCAGTCCTGGGATTTCTTTGGACAGAATGATGCTAAAGCTGAAACTCCAGTACTTTGGCCACCTCATGCCAAGAGTTGACTCATTGGAAAAGACTCTGATGCTGGGAGGGATTGGGGGCAAGGGGAGAAGGGGACGACAGAGGATGAGATGGCTGGATGGCATCACTGACTCGATGGACATGAGTTTGGGTGAACTCTGGGAGTTGGTGATGGACAGGGAGGCCTGGCATGCTGCAGTTCTTGGGGTCGCAAAGAGTCGGACACAACTGAGTGACTGGACTGAACTGAACTGAAGTGAAGCATAATGGAGTCATATTGACAACTAATTTAATCATCCTTATTTGCTCCATAACAGTGGTGTAAGACAGATAAATTAGAAATCCTCTTTCTCCTAAGACTCACCACTGTCTCTGCATTAAAAGGTGAGTTCTTCTTGTGGCTTTTAGGATTTTCTGGGTGCTTATGACCTGTTTTCTCTTCAGCCAATAGCACAGTTGTCCCCTCCCATCTCTCACACTCCAGTCTTCATATCACCTGTATTCTCCCTAGAAGTACAAGCAAAGGCATATATGAAAATCTGCACTTACCCTAACAGAGTTGTTTTCTGTGGTCAACATTTTCACTGTCTGCCATTTTTCTTTGAAAACGAATGACATAGGACAAAAACCAGGGCCAGGAATCTCAAATTCTACCTCTTCTATTTGTAAACAATATTGTGCCTATTCTTTACCTCTTTTCCTCAACTCAAGCCTCTTCTAAGTATAATTTTTCCCAGAGTCATCAAAACCAGAAACTGTTGAATATACCCACCTGAAAAGCCCAAAACAGCTTATACCTAACTAGCATTTTACTTAAATTCTGTTTTTTACCTTCATAGATTTTTTTTCTTTAATAAGCCTACATAGATATAGTTACAACATTTTAGAAGAGAAACGTCCTTCAAAAGCATGCCAAGTATTTTCATTAAAGTTTTTAGAGAAAAGATAACTAATGTGAAAGCAGAGAGCACAATACAGGAAAATAAATACTTTATCAAGTGGGTGCTTACATGCAAAAGCAGCAGATTTGGGAGAGCAGTTATGGAGGTGACCGTGATGCAGCTTTCATCATTCCTTGGGCAAGAAGAATGACTTCTTATTTCAAGATCTAAGAAAAAAATTTGAGTTAATACCTGCCACAGTGTCCAGTCTCTGAGAAAATCACAAGAACCTGTTTAATTAGGGACCAAATTTCCAAGTTGGATCCAAATTGGACAATTGTTCCTGTGTCACCTGGCAGCCAAAAATAGAGGTCTAATACTCAGATCTTCACCTCCCCGCTCTATTTGTCCCTAATGGGATCTCACGTTAATGTTTGTCACCATATTAAAAACCATTTCTGGCACCTCTTCCTTACTAGGCTTTTCTTCCAGCCTCTCCTGCCCCCACCTCTCCCTGAAGCCACTCCATTGTCACTGATGGCGTCCTGCCAATGAAAACAAATCATATTACCTTCCAGTGGCTCCATTTAATCTTTATGTGGAGGGCAGCTCCCTGGAATATCTGTGGCTGCACTGCCTTCCTGCTCCTCTCAACTACGCCCGCCCCCTCCCCACTATATCTTTTCTTCTTTATCTTTTCCAGTATTTGACATAAATGAGTTTAAAGCCTCCATCCTCAACCCTGGTTTGACCCTCTCTCATTTTCCCTCTCACTCTCCCTCTTGTCCTCAGCCATCAACCTGATGGAGAAGGCAATGGCACCCCACTCCAGTACTCTTTCCTGGAAAATGCCATGGATGGAGGAGCCTGGTAGACTGCAGTCCATGGGGTCGCCAAGAGTCGGACATGACTGAGTGACTTCACTTTCACTTTTCATTTTCTTGTATTGAAGGAAATGGCAACCCACTCCAGTGTTCTTGCCTGGAGAATCCCAGGGACGGGGGAGCCTGGTGGGCTGCTGTCTCTGGGGTCGCACAGAGTCGGACACGACTGAAGCGACTTAGCAGCACTTAGCCGCATCAACCTGAAGCATGTGGTCCTCCAGGTCCAAATCCCTCATCCTGACATCCCTGTATCCCCTGCCTTAGCTGTTCCCCATGCCAGCTGGACTTATCCTCCCCTTGATCTCACCCTGTAGTTTTGACAGATCACACCAGTGGGTTATCACCCAGTACGCCCTGAATTTAGTTTCATTTGTATTTAATTTTAAACTGTCATCTACTGTGTGCCTGTTACTTATCTTGTATAATGCCAGGGCCCTGAGATGCAGCAGTGAACAAGGAAAACTACATAACCCTGCCCTTAAGGAGCTGCCAGGCTTACTCCTATCCACTTGGCCCATGATAGTCCATGTGTCTGGAATGACTACTGTCCACCCATCCACCTTTGTTTCTGCATTTTCATGCCTGTCCTTTCTTCAAGGCCTAGTTCATTGCCCTCTCTCCTCCTTGAAGCTCATCCTCAGAGCCTCTGACCAGAAGTCATCTCTTCTGTTACTAAACCCTCTTTGTTGTGCTTTTTTTTTTCCTGCATGATACATACTTGAGGTTTTCTTCTCTCTCTCCTCTCAGTATAGGCTGCCTAAGGGCAGGGTCTGTGGCTTATGTATGTTTTCATTTTCCACAGTATCCAGCAGAATGCCATCAGTGCACATAAATGTACAATAAATGTTTGCTGAATCAATTCAGAAATTAATGAAAATTTACTTAAGTGTTCCTCAAGTGTGTTTTGGTTATGTGCTACTCCTGTTTGTAAACATGAAATAAAGTTGATTGACAGTATTTTGTTAGTTTCAGAGTATAGCAAAGTCATTCACCTAAATATGTATATATTTTTTCAGAATGTTTTCCATTATAGGTAATTACAGTATATTGGATATACTTCCCTGTGTTATACATTAAATCCATTTTGCTTATCTGTTTCATTTATAGTAGTTTGTATCTGTTGATCCTAATTTTTATGCCCCCTCCTTTCCTCTTTAGTAACCATAAGTTTATTTTCTGTGTCTGTGAATCTGCTTCTGTTTTATATGTAGATTCATTTGTATTATTTTTTCTGTTCCACATATAAATGATATCATATTTGTCTTTCTCTGTCTGATTTACTTCACTTAGTATGATATTCTCTAGGTTCACCTGTGTTGGTACAAATGGCAGTATTTCATCATTTATTGTGAAATGAGGGATATTCCACGGTGCATACATGTGCACACGCATGCATCGGTGTGTGTGTATCACATTTTCTTAAACCAGTAATCTGTTGATGGGCACTTAGGTTGTTTCCATATTTTGGCTATTGTAAGTGATGCTGTTATGAATGTTGGGGTGTATGTATCTTTTTGAATTAGGGTGTATGTATCTTTTCATCTTTTCTTGATACATGCCCAGTGGTAAGATTGTTAGATTGTATGGTAGCTCTATTTTCATTTTTTTTTCAGAAATCTCCATACTGTTTTCCATCGTGGCTGCACCGAGTTATATTCCCACCAATAGTGTAGGAGGTGTATCCTTTTCTCCACATGCTCTCCAGCATTTGTTATTTGTAGACTCTAATGATGGCCATTCTGACCCATGTGAGGTGGTACCTCATTTTGACTGATTAACATTTCTCTGATAATTAGTGATGTGGAGCATCTTTACCTGTTGGTCATCTGTATGTCTTCTTTGAAGAAATGTCTGTTTAGGTCTTCTGTCCATTTTTTGATTGGGTTATTGGGTTTTTTTTTATATTGAGTTATATGAGGTGTTTGTATATTTTAGATATTAACCCCTGTTGGTTGCATCATTTGTAAATATTTTATCTCATTCATTCGGTGTTTTCTTTTCATTTTGTTGGTGGTCTTCTCTGCTCTTCAAAAGCTTTTGAGTTTGATTAGGTCCCATTTGTTTACTTTTGCTTCTTTTCTTTTGCTTTGGGAGACTGATCGAAGAAAACATTGTCATGATTCATGTCGAGGAGTGTTCTGCCTGTGTTTTCCTCTAGTTCTATAGTATCAAGTCTTATATTAGGTCTTTAAACCATTTTGAGTTTATTTTTGTATATGATTTATTTTGTATGGTTGTACATATACAAAAAGATTAGTGTGTTCTAACTTCATTTATTTCCATGTAGGTATCCAGCTTTCCTAGTATTATTTACCAAGGAGACTGTCTTATCTATTGTATATTCTTAATTACTCTTTCATCGATTAATTGATCATAGGTGTTTGCATACCTGTGTTTAAAAATTGTGCTTTTTCTTCCTTGGCATCAGAATGAGTAGTTACATTCTATCATGTCATACTTAAGCAAAATTATACAATCAGAGCATCTAAGTTGGCCAAGTTACAGAAGATATAAATTATTATGTGGATGATACAGATCCTGTTATTCTTGGGCTCTTTTGAGATAGCTGCTCTTAGCAATGATCCACAGAAGTTAACAAAAGGTTAACCAGAGACTTGACTTTATGAGACTTAATAACTATTTCTAGTTAAATACAAAGGATGAAATTAACTGTAATACTTTTATGTGGAAAAACAACCTATGTCTTGTTTATAGAGTTTCAGCATTTTCTTTTAAGATACATTTACTCTAATGAAGAATGAAATACATCAGAACTGTTTATATAGTTATATCATATGAGCAAATTGTTTTAGACACTCCCTCCTCCCCCACAAAAAACAAATCATTAACCAAAGTCACCAATAAGTAGAAAGAGGGAGTTAAGAGCCCCTTCCTCTCTTTCAATTTCCAATTAGCAAACATATTGTGCTTAGTCCAGTATTCTGGCTGGAGAATTCCTTGGACCGTACAGTCATGGGGTTGCAGAGTCAGACATGACTGACCAACTTTCACTTCCACTTCACTTCATCCTGCTTAGTCAGTAAGCACAGACCTATTGTGCTAGTTGCTCAAGTGCCCGACTCTTTGTGACCCCATGGACTGCAGCCAGCCAGGCTCCTTTGTCCATGGGGATTCTCCAGGCAAGAACTAGAGTGGGTTGCCATCCCCTCATCCAAGGGCTATTCCCAACCCAGGGATCAAACCCAGGTCTCCCACACTGCAGGTGGATTCTGTATGGTCTGAGCCACCAGGGAAGCCCAAGAACACTGGCGTGCATAGCCTATCCCTTCTCCAGGGTAACTTCCCAACCCAGGAATTGAACAGGGGTCCCTGCATTGCAGGCGAATTACTTATTAGCTGAGCTACCTGGGAAGCCCAGCAGACCTTTTAATGAGCAATAAAGGGGGTAAAAGGAAGGCAGCTTAAGAAAGAAAGAGAAAGATAATTTGTGAAAACAGGTTCAGGTCCTAGGCAATTTAGATTGGGCTGCCTCCATGTGCTATGTGGGCAATGATCTCTAGAATTACAAGCTCAATTTCTTAATTGCTTCTTTGATCTTAGCCACAGAGAAAATTGGATTTCTAGTGATTTGTGTGTGTGTGTGTGTGTGTGTGCAGAGCAGTTCTACTAATTCTTCTGTGTAGCAGCTCCTTTTGCCAGTCTTTCACTCCCAGAATAACAACATACAACCACAACCAACTTTAAGAAGTATCTTAACCTCTCATATAAAGGATTCTGCCCCTCTTAGCAGCTGGCAGTAATCCAGAACCCTGAAGAAATTCCAGAAGCACCCTTTTTCCCCCAAATATTGATCAGATTCTGTCAAACCAAACTGACAATTTGCTGTCAGGTCACTGCCATCTGGTTTGCATGACATCAACCTACATTTTAGATAAATTGACTTTGATTTTCTTAAATCAAGGTATTTGCCAACTCTGTGTATCTGTACAAATATCCCTCAGAGCTTAGAGCCAGAGCTAAAAGGACTAACTAATGATAACAATCCAAAAAGCCCTGGGCAGGATATTAGATGCTTCAGCCTGTTGAGTGCCAGTATTCCTAGTGTAAAACTTCCATTTTCTTCCTTTCCTATGACCTTATAATAATAAAATATCACATTAGACCTTTGTCTGTCTAGTAAAACAGGTTAATCAAACCATTTAAATGCCTACCACCCAGATAGATTCTCTCTATTCTCCCTGTCCTGCCCATTTCTGAAATAATTGTCCTAGTTACATTACTGTGAAACATTTGGTGCTCATAGTAAAGAACCCACCTGCCAATTCAGGAGATTCATAAGAAACATGGGTTCAATCCCTGGGTTAGAAAGATCCCTTGGAGAAGGAAATGGCAACCCACTCCAGTATTCTTGCCTGGAGAATTCCATGGACAGAGGAGCCTGGCAGGTTATAGTCCATCGGGTCACAAAGAGTTGGACACAACTAAAATGACATAACACACACACACAATATGATACTGTGAAACATTGGTGCTAGTTGGTTTCTTTCTGCTCATTAACAGGTTTTGGATTCAGGGAACGAGGTAGAATATGATGAGCCGTATGAGTTGCTGCAAGATGGAGACAGCCTGCTTTACAAGATGGTGCAACAACTGGGTGAGGCAGAGGCCACTGTCCTCACTGAAAGGGCAAAACAGGTGAGCCTGCTGCAGGGTGTTGTAATTGAAGTTTGTTTGCAGATTCGCTCTTCGGAATCTCCACCAGGGGTCTCTGTGCCCTTTTCAGTCATAAGCCTCCAGAGACTAAGCTTCATGACTGGGTCTTAACAGCATGTGGCAGGTTGAAGGCAGGTCTGCTGAGAATCTGCAGCAGTGGTGAGGGTAGGATGAGTGTGCGCTTCTGTGCCCGCGCACCTGTGCCTAACAGATTTCGAATAAGACTCACCGCACACTTGGACCCTAGGTTCATATTCCCTTAGAGCATGGAACACTCTCATTTTGCAGACCCTTACGTTTCATTCTGACTGGTGCTCAGCACATTTGTGATGCGAGTGCTGTCAAGGAATATCCACAAAATTTGAGAGTTTAAGGGAAAAAAAAATTTGAAATACTTTGAGTCTAGGAAGATTAACTAGGGAAAGGTATAAGTTGCTTCTGCTTCTAACCTGTAAAGAAAACTCCTACATGATACTGTCACTTAATCCCTAATTCTTTTTTGTTTACAATTTTATCCAGCTACCCCCTCCCCACCATACTCCCTCTAACTTCCAGAAGAAGGTAGATTGTCATCAGGATAAATCAGGAATTCACAATACCTTAACACTGTACTCTTGATGGTGCTTGAACATGAGATTTGTTAAAGCAATAAGCACTGTACATGGTGTGAAGAAGGTACTCGAGTGACATTCACTCATGTGGTGTCTTTCTAACAAAGGTGAGGTGGTAGTGTCTTGTACAGATGTGACAACTGAGGTCTAGTTTGAGGGATTTAGTGATCGTCATGCAGCCACCTGTAATTCATTCTGGAACAAGGTGGGCTTGACCCTGATGGGAAAATAGAGGGAGGGAGGGAAAGTGTGGTGTTCTTGCCACTTGAGATGCGTGGTTCGAGGTGGTGTGAGGTTTCTAGCTGTATGTGATTAGGTTTCCCCATTGAAACTGTTTCTCTAGTTATTAATTATGGATGCATTTTATCTTCTTCATTTCTGCATTTCCCAGATATTCACTTGTAAGTAGAATAAAATTACTTGTGTAATATTTAAATTATCTGTTAAAGAAAACATGCCCCAGCATCTAACAATATTTCTGTATGACAAATATATCTAAAATGTGGTCTAATTTTCCTCTGTCACTGTTTCATCTCAATCCTCCTTAGAAATGAGGAAATGCACAGCAGTACCTTCCACTGTTCATAGGATAGGAAATAACTTTTTATAAGTACTGTATTGTATGCAAATATTAAGCTGAACATGGAGCTCTGTATTTTTGTGCCAAAAATTCACAGAGTGCTATCATCTGCTAGAGTGCCTCGCAGTCAGAGTTTCTCTCCTGAGACCTGATAATCATTTGTGATTCCCTATATAACCTAATCAAAAAACAGTCAAGACTCTTAAAACCCTTTTGTTCTTTAGAACTTAGGCATTACACATCAAAGAGAGGTGTCCCCACCTATGTGTCAAAGTGTTCATTGAAAATCTATATTATCCTTATGTATGATCAAGACATTGAGTAATGAGAAATTGATCTCAGAATTTTAGATATTTTCAGATAAGATAATAGGATTCAACATCCTCATTTTACAGGGGAGGAAACTAAGTCCTCTTAGAAGGAATGTGGTTCCATGCATATATACAACTGGTGTTAAGCTAGTTTGCAGCAGACACAGAGTTATAAATTTGTTCTTTAAGTATATATATATATATTTTTTTTCCTTTAATCCATTTTTTTAAATTTTACTTTATTTTACTTTACAATACTGTATTGGTTTTGCCATACATCACCATGAAACCGCCACAGGTGTACACGTGTTCCCAATCCTGAACCCCCCTCCCACCTCCCTCCCTATATCTTCTCTCTGGGTCATCCCAGTGCACCAGCCCCAAGCATCTTGTATCCTGCATTGAACCTAGACTGGTGATTCGTTTCTTACATGATATTATAATTGTTTCAATGCCATTCTCCCAAATCATCCCATCCTTTTACATATGATATGTACAGAAACAGACATAGGTCATAGAATTAGAGATCTTGTGATTCCTGGTCTATTAATCCTGCGCCTACTGTAACAATATTAATGGTAAGTTACATTTGTATAGTTCTTTATCATATATTTTACATGGTTCTTGCATGTATGATTTCACTGAATCCTCATGACTGCCCTTTTTTATCCCATGTCATGGATGAAGAGATTGATCCAGGGCTCACCTAAGGTCACAGAGCTAGTCCAAGGAGACAGAGGGGGATTGCTGGGGAGGCTGAGTGCAGTCCTGGTTTCTGTGTTCTGTGTCGAGTCTGAAAACACTGTTCTTTTCACGTGGTGGTCAATGTGGAGGTGGTCACTCAACTTCACAGGGTGACAGAAACTCACTCTTAGATTTCAGTCCTGCCACTGGCTCAGGTCACCTCTACAGAAACAAATGCAGTTCTTCATTCTCATCCCATCTTGACATTATTTCTGCATACTCTGCATCCTCTTAGGAGGATAAACTGTCAGATTATCAGTTTTCTGAATGTGCGAGCATTAGGTATCAATGTATTGTTCAGAGCTATAACACCAGGAGCATTAGCCTCAGTCACAAGGTTTCACTGATAGAACAGAATTCATTTATCTGAAAAGAAAACTCAACATCTGGGAGAAGGTGCTTCCACATCACACTTTCTAAAGTTTCTTTGTTCCCAGTGTGAAACTATAAAATCCTCATATCCAAGCTCTGAGAGCCTGGATCCGTTTGAATCGATGGAGGAGGCACTTAGCCTCCACGTGGCCTTGCGATCCCCCAAGGTCTCTGAGCCTCAGGTCCTCACCTGTGTGTACAGCAGGGATTACAGGCCTGCTGGCTTCTTCACACTTATTACAGGGATCAGATGAGAGAGCAGATGCTTAAGGGCTTTGAGAATATAGAGCGTTTTACAGTATAAAAGTGGGATCATTTTTTTAAAGGCTGTAGACAGAAGACTTGCCTTCCAGTAATAAAAAATACACCTATAGTTCAAAGTAGCTTTAGAGACTCTAAATCAGGGGTCCCCAACTCCTGGGTTAGACTCGTATGGCTCGTGGGCTGTTAGGGATTGGGCCACATGGCAGGAGGTGAGTGGTGTGCAAAGCAGCAACGCTTCAGCTGCTGCCCCCATCGCTCACTTTACACCTGACCGTCCCCTTTCTCGCCCTGTCTGTGGAAAAAGTGTCTTCCAGAGACTGGGTCCCTGGTGCCAAAAAGGTTGGGGACCACTGCTCTAAACAATTAAAATGTATTTATAATAATAGATTTTAAAACACATATCTAATGCTACAAAATTTTAAAACTTTTAAAAATACTTTTTTTAAATGTATGAACAAAAAGTAAATCACTCTCCACTCCTGTCATCACACAGCTTCAAGGTGGAGCCCCAGTACCACTGTCGACTGTTCCGTTGAGCTGGTCTGTGTATCAGGAAGAAAATTCCTGTTTCTAAGCACAAATGATAGCTCTTCTTTCCCTTTTTTTCACTTAATGTTATATCTCAGATTATATCAATGCATATGGTTATCTCATTCTTTTTAATGACTACGTGTGTGTCTGTGTGTTAGTCGCTCAGTCATGTCCGACTCTTTGTGACCCCATGGACTGTAGCCCACCAGGCTCCTTTGTCCATGGGATTCTCCAGGCAAGAACATAGTATTATGCGTTCTCCATTTCCTACTCCTTATTTTCGATGCTTGTCAATCAGAGTTTATAAAATATAGGGATTACACCCTGATATTAACCTCCAAATTTGTGCTCATTTTATATGTAAAAATGAGAAACCCTTGGTCAAGCACTATTAATAGATTTCCCAGACTCTTTGTTACCTTGTTTTTAATTTCTCTCCAGGTTTTGAGTTAGTAAAATGATTTTACTTATCAATTTACTCTAGTCTTAAAAACATATTTGTGAATCAGAATGATCAGAACTCAAGTGTATCTACAGGTGGCTTGGCATCATGTCCAGCCCCAGTGAAGGTTTTAATGGGGCTTCTTCTTCCATAGAATAAATACTGGTTTTTCCTATTGTGCCTCTAGTAGTGATATGATTTGCTTCACATGAAGCAGTGGACCTAAGAATGTGTTGCCTTAGAAGAAGGACTTTAAAACTCATAAACGTCTGGTTTTTGTCTCCCCTCCCTCAGGTGCACTCTGAAATCGATTAACCAGATATCACTCACAGTGACCATGTGATTATGAATATTATGAATGGCCAATGGACAACTCTCAGCCTTCACAACTTTTGAGTCAACTCTGTGATTCTACCATGAGTTCATGTCTATTCCAAAGGCATTGTTCCAATCGGTTTCTGCACTGCATAAATTATGTTGTTCTTTTTTCACACCAGCAACAGATATTGACATATTATAAGATATTAATCTATAATTTTTCTCCAACTTCACTCAGTGATTTCAAGCTCTTTCAAAAAGATTTATTGTATTTATTTATATGTTATACTATTTTCTTTTTTATCCAAATCAGAGGTGCAGGCCACCAATAAAAGATGTCCCCCAGGTTTTGTGTCTTGAGAGACTCTGGAGCCAAACCTATTTTCTAAGTTTGACACAAAGTTCTCACAATTTTTTTTTTTTTTTTACTGTTCTCAGAATTACATATTACTTTCCAATTATATCAGGGATTCTTGAAGACTGTGAAGTTGCCGTTTTGTGTCACCACTTCCTTACTAGAACTATAATCTGTTTTTCCACTCAGAGATCTCTGATTAAAATACTACAGAGAAAACTAGTAGGAAAAAGATCCAACACAAGTAATTTAAGTAACATTATAGGAGAGAGAGGTGTTGCCCTCCAAAAAATACAGGACAATATTGTACATTCATCTCCTGTGTCTCCTGCATTGAAGGCAGATTCTTTACAGCTGAGCCGTTGGGGAAGCCCTCTAAAAGAGAAGGAAGAGAAAATATGCCTTCCCAAAGTAGGAACCCTTCCAGGGGATTTGCTAATGAAGGACAGATGTGTTCTAGACTGTCTTGTAGATAGAGGGTTTTATATTTTAACAATTTAAAAAATTGTAGTAAAATATATATAATATAAAATTTACCATGTAACCATTTTTAATCATACAGTTCAGTGACATTAATCACATTTACAAGATTGTGAAACCATAATTCTCTGGGTAACTTTTGTTAATTATATTCTTCCTATTCAGTGTGTTATTTCTGCAGAGTCATTTTGGTAAGTTTCATTTTTCTAGAAGTGCATCTGTTGAGTTTTGAACTTGATTGGAATAAATGTATTCACAATATCTTATATATTTAATCTCTGCAGCATCTCTGTGTTCTTTTAGCCTTTTAATTTTCTTTGAGCCTTCTCTATTTTATGAATAATCTTGAATAACTCTTCCTGTTTTCAAAGAATCAACTTTTGCTTGATTGATGCTCTGTTTTTCTTTTTAGTTCATCATGTCATTCTTTCCTTCAACTTTCCCTTTACTTTGAGATTTTTCTCTAAATTCTTAAATTGGAAGCAGATTAATAATGTAATTATTTTTCTAATAAGTATATAAAACTGACATTTTTTATGAGATCTGCTTTAGCTATAACCTACAAGTTTTGATACTTACAAAACTTTTGGTAGAAAAATTTTGTTACTTACAATCAATATTCAATGTATTATGTATTTTCTAATTCCTAATTTATTAACAATATCCTTTTCCCATGAGTTATTCATAAGTATAGTGTTCTATAAATTTCAAATGCCAATGGACTTTTTTCTATTAGATTGAACATGTGGACCTGCTAACATTCAACCTATTTTAAAGCTATAAAATGGCACTTTCATGTGTTTCAACATAATAGTTTTCTTTTGTTATTGATATGTTAATTTCATTTTGGTCAGGCAACATTAGATTGTGGATTTTAAACCAAGGGTAACCATATTCACACAAAAAGTCCTTGTTTCCACCAATTTGTATTTTATTTGGGGGTTTTAAAATGTTATAAGGACATGTGTAACCAGTAATTTTCAAATAAAAATCCTTCTTGAGTACTGAAATGTTTTCTGATACGTGTTGCGGGCTGGTTCTCTGGGATGCAGACTCGGATGGAGTTTAGAGCTGGGATGTGTATCAGGGTGCCCTTGGGGTCAACACTGTGGAATCAGAGGGAAAAAACAGGGTAAGGCAGAGGGAAGGATCAAGCTGGATCACTGGCCAAATGACCTGAGCTGACCCCACAGGGGTCTGGAGTAAAGATGGCCCTCCAGGTTTGTCCTGACACGTCCACTGGCCAGGCTGTCATACCTCTACCTGGATGGATCACGGCATCCAGGCTGCCCCGAGAGGGGCTGGTGGTTTAAGGTCACCCACTGGCAGCACTTCCAGCAGCTGGACAGCGAGTCCATGAAGGGAGGTCTGGACGATATGTCTTCATGTCCTCCCACAGCATGTGTCACTGCTCCAGAGGTAGGTGATGAAGATGTACTGCGGGGGAAACGCTTGATGACTGATGTGTAAGTCAAAATGATGACTCAGTGATTCTCATCACTACACTCTGTTCTAAAAAATGGAGGACAAGGTGCACGTAGGTGAGAAATCTCATTTTCTAGGGTCAGGCCAGTTGTTACCTCTTCTAGGAAGTCACCTTAAGATCAGTCATCATTCTAGGTAACTCGTATTTCTGTAGGACCCTGAGAACTCTCATCTGTTAAACTGAACCATACTTGGTTAGTGTCCTATTGTCTGGTATGGTGATTTTTAAGCAAAGGGCCCTGTTCTTTCCATTTTACACAGGTTATGTAAACTATGTAGCCTCTCCTGACGATGAGTATTCATACATGGTCCATTTTCTCACTAAACCAAGAGAAAACAATATATGGAACTGTCCCTTATTTAGTTTTTAATTACATCTTCCAGCACAGTGTCTGTCACATAGGAGGTGCTCAGTTAAATGTTTGCTGAAGGAATAAATGATGACTGAAAACAAGCCTTCCTTGCCAACTTTATAATTTTTAAATTCTAAGAGGTAGCTTAGGATAACAGACAGCCCTGGTTTTGGAGTCAGTCACACTCACCTGCAGTTCTTTCTCTGCAACTCGATAGCAGTGTGGGTGTCCAAAGAATGTACTGTCCAGAGTGGGGCACTTGAGAGTCAAGTTAAAGTGATAACTTGCCACAATGCCAGGGAAATAAAGTGGCACCATCCTTGAAAAAACGGACTATCAACACCCTACGGCCATGTAGCCTTAGTTACATGCTTGGGCAAGTATCTTAATCTCTGAATCTCAGCTTCTTCATCTGGAAGATGGATATGCTTCCTGCACTTGGAGTTCTTTGGTTGGGATGATGGATGGACCAAGAGCATCCAGAGACACAGGGTGGAATCACTGACCTTGGGGATTCCTAATCACCCGGAGAGGAGGACAAGATGAGTGTGGATGAAGGAGGTTTGTAGACTGTAGAAGGTGTATTTGAGGAGGTCCTCATCTGATGACCCAAACCAAGCTGTTCTTCCTCCACATGTAGTTAAAATGACATAAGCCCACAAGGAGGAGCACAAGCTCTGGAGTCAGCCTTCCAGGTACAAATACTGACTCTAGGCATTGCTGACTGGGTTTGGATACATATTCTGCTTCTGTCAATCACGAGCTCTTAAGGTTGGGAAGTCCACTGTGCTTCAGTGTCTTTGAAAGCTGACATGGGGATAGTATGGTTCACAGAGGATTGCTGTGAAGATTAAGTATGACAGAGACGCTTACTGTGTGGTCTGTGCACTCGTGCCAGTCCATGAACTGTATGTAGCCAGGTAAGAAGTAAGTACAGGAAATTCAAGAAAGCTGGAAACTCAGAGCCATCAGCTATTGCCATGACATCCACACTTAGGGTGGGTGGGATCCTGAACAGTCCAGAGACCAAGTGTGCGTGTTGCACTTGCAGGGGGAGGTGCACAGCGCTGAGCGGTGCACTAGCAGTGCACAGTGAATCAGTGATTAGGTGGCAGTGGCTGAAAATGTAAAATTAAGTAAACCTGATTCTTAGCCCCAGACAGGTGAGAAACACTGCTTTTGAACACTGCTAGATGTGTGATTAGCTGTCAATCAGTACTACCCTCTCCAGCACTACCCTCTTTCTGAATTGTTACCATCATATTTATGTGTAAAATTAGACCATATAGACTTTTAAAAGGCCCTACTATACATGATCAATATTTTTAATAGCATTAAAAATTTAGAAGTAATCAAATTTCTGTTCAAGTTTAGAGGGTTTTTTCCCCAAGTCTAAAAGCAATAGTGTGCATGTATTTACACCAATTCTATTCTTGAATCAGTAGCATGGTCCTAATGAAGAAGGTACCTGGAAACATGGCACAGTTGTGTTTTAAACCCTTCATAGTTTTTTGTTTAAGCACACGGTTTTATGTGTAAGCTGTTAATTTTCCTTTAGAAACAAAGAATATGCATTAACTGAACTACTGCTTTTTAAGCCTAATGTTCTAAGGAATTTTTTTTTCCAAAAACCAAAACAACAATGTGTGTTGAAAGCTGGGAGAAAGATATATTTGAATTTAGAACTGAAAAAATAACATTATCAGAAGGAATAACATGCCCCAGCCCTATGAAATCTCCATCTATAGTCCAGGCCCATCTGACTTGCTTTAGGAGTCAAATTGGGATTGTGTGATTTTTTTAAGAACCAAAGTTAAGACTTAGACACACTGAGAATGTTTTACACAAAGTTTACATTGGATGGTTCTGACTAAATTCACTCTTTCACTCAGCAACCATGCTCACTAGTATCCATCCCATTAGGCGGAGGCTTTGGGTATTGCAAATCAGTGTTTGATTCAATAGTAAATCATGTTTACATTTTGAGGGCATTGTATGAAAAACATTTTAAATTAAATTTTGAAGAATACCTAGAAAAGAAATGAGTCTCTGAGATGGAGTTTATATCACATTAGAAGTGTTGTAAGTAATGATAAGAGGACTGAAGGTTTTTAAACCCTATATTTTACAACAATATTATTTTTAAAAATCCATGAGTCTATACTAATTCTGATAAGATATAAAATTGGAAGGGAAAGCTTTTTTGCAGTAGAATGTCAACTCACAAATGTAGAAATATTACAGAGTAGTACCATATAGCAGCCATCATCATAAATAATTTAGACAGAATTCATCATTAGCTGAATATATGGTGAATATTTGGCAGGTTGGGGAAGACATGGAATTTTCAGAGTCAAAATACCTTCCCAGATAATTCTTTAGGAAAGAATTGCATTTTTAAACTGGAAAAATCTGGTAGACACCAGGCTAACCAAATGACCAGAGTTAATGTTATTAATATTGAACCTACTGACACCCTTGGCTTTTTTTCTTGTTTCTTTAAAAATTTATTTCATTAACGTACATTTGACTTACACTATTGTGGTAAATTTTGCTTTACAGCAAAGTGATTCAGTTTACATATAATAGATTCTTTTTCATTTTTTTCTTTATAATTTATCACAGGATATTGAATATAGTTCCCTGTGCTATAATGTGGGACCTTATTGTTTATCTAATCTATGTATAAATAGTTTGCATCTGCTAATCCCAAACTCCCAATCTATCCCTCTCCTACACCTCCACCCCTTTTGGCAACCACAAATCTGTTCTCTACGTCTGTGAGTCTGTTTCTGTTTCATAGATAAGTTCATTGCTGACCCTCATGGCTCTTGATGTGTGAGATAATGACAACAATACATCATTTCTATGGCTTCTTGCCTGCCACCCACCCTCGCAGGCCCCATGAAGAAGAAAGCAATTTTGTTGTTGTTGTTGTTGTTGTTGTTTAGTCACTCATGTCCAAATCTTTGTGACCCTATGGACTGCAGCAAGCCAGGCTCCTCTGTCCTCTACTATCTCCTCAAATACATGTCCATTGGGTTGGTGATGCTATCTAACCATCTCATCCTCTGCTACTCCCTTATCCTTTCTCCTTCAATCTTTCCCTCCACTGGGGTGATTTCCAACGAATTGGTTCTTTGAATCAGTTGGCTAAAGTATTGGAGCTTCAGTTTCAGCATCAGTCCTTCCAATGAATATTGAGGATTGATTTCCTTTTGGATTGACAGGTTCAATCTCCTTGCAGTTCAAGGGACTCTGAAGAGTCTTCTGCAGCATCACAGTTTAAAAGCATCAATTCTTCAGTAAGGAGCCTTCTTTATGGTCTAGTTCTCAAATCTGTACATGCTACTGGAAAAAACATAGCTTTGACTATACAGACCATTTTTAGAAAAGTGATGTTTCTGCTTTTTAATATGTTGTCTAGATTGGTCATAGTTTTCCTTTCTAGGAGCAAACGTCTTTTTAATTTGACAGCTGCAGTCACCATTGGCAGTGATTTTGGAGCCCAAGAAAATAAAATCTTTCACTACTTCTAATTTTTCCTTTTCTATTTGGCATGAAGGGATGGGACCAGATACGATGACCTTAGATTTTCTTTTTTTTTTTTTTTTCTTTTTCATGTTCTTTTTTTTTTTTTTTTAGTTCTGCAGACTTTTATTTATTTATTTATTTTTTTAGATACAATTAATGTTCATTTGCTGTTGTATCTTTTTTTTTTTTAATTTTAAAATCTTTAATTCTTACATGCGTTCCCAAACATGAACCCCCCTCCCACCTCCCTCCCCACAACGACCCTGTATGCAAGACAGGAAAAAAGACACAGATGTGTATAACGGACTTTTGGACTCAGAGGGAGAGGGAGAGGGTGGGATGATTTGGGAGAATGGGAATTCTAACATGTATACTGTCATGTAAGAATTGAATCGCCAGTCCATGTCTGACGTAGGGTGCAGCTTGCTTGGGGCTGGTGCATGGGGATGACCTAGATTTTCTTTTTTAATTTTTATTTTTACTTTATTTTACTTTACAATACTGTATTGGTTTTGCCATACATTGACATGAATCCACCATGGGTGTATATGCGATCCCTAACATGAACCCCGCTCCCACCTCCCTCCCCACAACATCCCTCTAGGTCATCCCTGTGCACCAACCCCAAGCATGTTGTATCCTGCATTGGACATAGACTGGTGATTCGATTCTTACATGATAGTATACATGTTAGAATGTCATTCTCCCAAATCATCCCACCCTCTCCCTCTGAGTCCAAAAGTCTGCTATAAACATCTGAGTCTTTTTTGCTGTCTTGCATACAGGGACATCATTGCCATCTTTCTAAATTCCATATATATGTGTTAGTATACTGTATTGGTGTTTTCCTTTCTGGTTTACTTCACTCTGTATAATCGGCTCCAGTTTCATCCATCTCATCAGAACTGATTCAAATGTATTCTTTTTAATGGCTGAGGAATACTCCATTGTGTATATGTACCACAGCTTTCTTATCCATTCATCTGCTGATGGACATCTAGGTTGTTTCCATGTCCTGGCTATTATAAACAGTGCTGAGATGAACATTGGGGTACATGTGTCTCTTTCAATTCTGGTTTCCTCGGTGTGTATGCCCAGCAGTGGGATTGCTGGGTCATATGGCCGTTCTATTTGCAATTTTTAAAGGAAGCTCCACACTGTTTTCCATAGTGGTTGTACTAGTTTGCATTCCCACCAACAGTGTAGGAGGGTTCCCTTTTCTCCACACCCTCTCCAGCATGTATTGCTTGCAGATTTTTGGATCGCAGACATCCTGACTGGTGTGAAGTGGTACCTCATTGTGGTTTTGATTTGCATTTCTCTAATAATGAGTGATGTTGAACATCTTTTCATGTGTTTGTTAGCCATCCGTATGTCTTCTTTGGAGAAATGTCTATTTAGTTCTTTGGCCCATTTTTTGATTGGGTCATTTATTTTTCTTGAATTAAGTTGCTTAAGTTGCTTGTATACTTGTATACAAGCTTGTATACTTCTTTGCTTGTATACTTGTATACTTGAGATTAGTTGTTTGTCAGTTGTTTCATTTGCTATTATTTTCTCCCATTCAGAATGCTGTCTTTTCACCTTGCTTATATTTTCCTTTGTTGTGCAGAAGCTTTTAATTTTAATTAGATCCCATTTGTTTATTTTTGCTTTTATTTCCAGTATTCTGGGAGGTGGATCATAGAGGATCCTGCTGTGCTTTATGTCGGAGAGTGTTTTGCCTATGTTCTCCTCTAGGAGTTTTATAGTTTCTGGTCTTACATTTAGATCTTTAATCCATTTTGAGCTTATTTTTGTGTGGGGTGTTAGAAAGTGATCTAGTTTCATTCTTTTACAAGTGGTTGACCAGTTTTCCCAGCACCAGTTTTCACTTGTTAAAGAGATTGTCTTACTCCATTGTATATTCTTGCCTCCTTTGTCAAAGATAAGGTGTCCATATGTGTGTGGATTTATCTCTGGGCTTTCTATTTTGTTCCATTGATCGATATTTCTGTCTTTGTGCCAGTACCATACTGTCTTGATGACTGTGGCTTTGTAGTAGAGCCTGAAGTCAGGCAAGTTGATTCCTCCAGTTGCATTCTTCTTTCTCAAGATTGCTTTGGCTATTCGAGGTTTTTTGTATTTCCATACAAATCTTGAAGTTATTTGTTCCAGTTCTGTGAAAAATATGGCTGGTAGCTTGATAGGGATTGCATTGAATTTGTAAATTGCTTTGGGTAGTATATTCATGTTCACTATATTGATTCTTCTGATCCATGAACACAGTATATTTCTCCATCTATTAGTGTCCTCTTTGATTTCTTTCATCAGTGTTTTATAGTTTTCTATATATAGGTCTTTAGTTTCTTTAGGTAGATATATTCCTAAATATTTTATTCTTTTTGTTGCAATGGTGAATGGAATTGTTTCCTTAATTCCTTTTTCTATTTTCTCATTATTAGTGTACAGGAATGCAAGGGATTTCTGTGTGTTGATTTTATATCCTGCAACTTTACTATATTCATTGATTAGCTCTAGTACTTTTCTGGTGGAGTCTTTAGGGTTTTCTATGTAGAGGATCATGTCATGTGCAAACAGTGAGAGTTTTACTTCTTCCTTTTCAATTTGGATTCCTTTTATTTCTTTTTCTGCTCTGATTGCTGTGGCCAAAACTTCCAGAACTATGTTGAATAGTAGCGGTGAAAGTGGGCACTCTTGTCTTGTTCCTGACTTTAGGGGAAATGCTTTCAATTTTTCACCGTTGAGGATAATGTTTGCTGAGGGTTTGCCATATATAGTTTTTATTATGTTGAGGCATGTTCCTTGTATTCCTGCTTTCTGGAGAGTTTTTATCATAAATGGATGTTGAATTTTGTCAAAGGCCTTCTCTGCATCTATTGAGATAATCATATGGCTTTTATTTTTCAATTTGTTAATGTGGTGAATTACATTGATTGCTTTGTGGATATTGAAGAATCCTTGCATCCCTGGGATAAAGCCCAGTTGGTCATGGTGTATGATCTTTTTAATGTGTTGTTGGATTCTGATTGCTAGAGTTTTGTTGAGGATTTTTGCATCTATATTCATCAGTGTTATTGGCCTGTAGTTTTCTTTTTTTGTAGTATCTTTGTCAGGTTTTAGTGTTAGGGTGATGGTGGCCTCATAGAATGAGTTTGGAAGTTTAGCTTCCTCTGCAATTTTCTGGAAGATTTTGAGTAGGATAAGTGTTAGCTCTTCTCTAAATTTTTGGTAGAATTCAGCTGTGAAGCCGTCTGGACCTGGGCTTTTGTTTGCTGGAGGATTTCTGATTACAGTTTCAATTTCTGTGCTTGTGATGGGTCTGTTAATATTTTCTATTTCTTCCTGGTTCAGTTTTGGAATATTGTACTTTTCTAAGAATTTGTCCATTTCTTCCACGTTGTCCATTTTATTGGCATATAACTGCTGATAGTAGTCTCTTATGATCCTTTGTATTTCTGTGTTGTCTGTTGTGATCTCTCCATTTTCATTTCTAATTTTATTGATTTGATTTTTCTCTCTTTGCTTCATGATGAGTCTGGCTAATGGTTTGTCAATTTTATTTATCCTTTCAAAGAACCAGATTTTGGCTTTGTTGATTTTTGCTATGGTCTCTTTTGTTTCTTTTGCATTTATTTCAGCCCTAATTTTTAAGATTTCTTTCCTTCTACTAACTCTGGGGTTCTCCATTTCTTCCTTTTCTAGTTGCTTTAGGTGTAGAGTTAGGTTATTTATTTGACTTTTTTCTTGTTTCTTGAGGTATGCCTGTAGTGCTATGAACTTTCCTCTTAGCACTGCTTTTATAGTGTCCCACAGGTTTTGGGTTGTTGTGTTTTCATTTTCACTAGTTTCTATGCATATTTTGATTTCTTTTTTGATTTCTTCTGTGATTTGTTGGTTATTCAGAAGTGTGTTGTTCAACCTCCATATGTTGGAATTTTTAATAGTTTTTCTTCTGTAATTGAGATCTAATCTTAATGCATTATGGTCAGAAAAGATGCTTGGAATGATTTCGATTTTTTTGAATTTATCAAGTTTAGATTTATGGCCCAGGATGTGATCTATCCTGGAGAATGTTCCATGAGCACTTGAGAAAAAGGTGAAATTCATTGTTTTGGGGTGAAATGTCCTATAGATATCAATTAGGTCTAACTGGTCTAATGTATCATTTAAAGTTTGCGTTTCTTTGTTGATTTTCTGTTTAGTTGATCTGTCCATAGGTGTGAGTGGGGTATTAAAGTCTCCCACTATTATTGTGTTATTGTTAATTTCCCCTTTCATACTTGTTAGCATTTGTGTTACATATTGCGGTGCTCCTATATTGGGTGCATATATATTTATAATTGTTATATCTTCTTCCTGGATTGATCCTTTGATCATTATGTAGTGGTCTTCTTTGTCTCTTTTCACGGCCTTTGTTTTAAAGTCTATTTTATCAGATATGAGTATTGCCATTCCTGCTTTCTTTGGGTCTCTATTTGCGTGGAATATCTTTTTCTAGCCCTTCACTTTCAGTCTGTATGTGTCCCTTGTTTTGAGGTGGGTCTCTTGTAAGCAGCATATAGAGGGGTCTTGTTTTTTTATCCATTCGGCCAATCTTTGTCTTTTGGTTTGGGCATTCAACCCTTTTACGTTTAAGGTAATTATTGATAAGTATGATCCCATTACCATTTACTTTATTGTTTTGGGTTTGAGTTTATACACCCGTTTTGTGTTTCCTGTCTAGAGAATATCTTTTAGAATTTGTTGGAGAGCTGGTTTGGTGGTGCTGAATTCTCTCAGCTTTTGCTTGTCTGTAAAGCTTTTGATTTCTCCTTCGTATTTGAATGAGATCCTTGCTGGGTACAGTAATCTGGGCTGTAGGTTATTTACTTTCATCACTTTGAGTATGTCTTGCCATTCCCTCCTGGCCTGAAGAGTTTCTATTGAAAGATCAGCTGTTATCCTTATGGGAATCCCCTTGTGTGTTATTTGTTGTTTTTCCCTTGCTGCTTTTAATATTTGTTCTTTGTGTTTGATCTTTGTTAATTTGATTAATATGTGTCTTGGGGTGTTTCGCCTTGCGCTTATCCTATTTGGAACTCTCTGTGTTTCTTGGACTTGGGTGATTATTTCCTTCCCCATATTAGGGAAGTTTTCAACTATTATCTCCTCAAGGATTTTCTCATGGTCTTTCTTTTTGTCTTCTTCTGGGATTCCTATAATTCGAATGTTGGAGCATTTCATGTTGTCCTGGAGGTCTCTGAGATTGTCCTCATTTCTTTTAATTCGTTTTTCTTTTTTCCTCTCTGATTCATTTATTTCTACAATTCTATCTTCTATTTCACTAATCCTATCTTCTTCCTCCATTATTCTACTATTTGTTGCCTCCAGAGTGTTTCTGATCTCATTTATTGCACTATTCATTATATATTGACTTTTTTATTACTTCTAGGTCTTTGTTAAACCTTTCTTGCATCTTCTAAACCCTTGTCTCTAGGCTATTTATCTGTGATTCCATTTTGATTTCAAGATTTTGGATCATTTTCACTATCAATATTCAGAATTCTTTCTCAGGTAGATTCCCTATCTCTTCCTCTTTTGTTTGGTTTGTTGGGCATTTCTCATGTTCCTTAACCTGCTGAGTTTTCCTCTGTCTCTTCATCTTGGTTATATTGCTGCATTTGGGGTGGCCTTTTAATATTCTGGTTATTTGTGGAGTTCTCTTTATTACGGAGCTTCCTCACTGTGGGTGGGGTTGTATCAGTGGCTTGTCAAGGTTTCCTGGTTATGGAGGCGTGTGTTGGAGTTCTGGTGGGTGGATCTGGGTTTCTTCTCCCTGGAGTACAGTGGAGTGACCAGTAATGGGTTATGAGACATGAAAGGTTTTGGAGTAGCTTTGAGCTCCCTGTATATTGAAGCTCAGGGGTGTGTTCCTATTTTGCTGGAGAATTTGCATGGTATGTCTTGCTCTGGAACTTGTTGGCCTTTGTGTGGAGCTTGGTTTCAGTGTAGGTATGGAGGCGTTGGATGAGCTCCTATTGCTTAATGTTCCCTGAATTCAGGAGTTCTCTGATGTTCTCAGGCTTTGGACTTAAGCCTCCTGCTTCTGGTTTTCAGTTTTATTTTTACAGTAGCCGCTAGATTTCTCCACCTATACAGCACCGATGATAAAACATCTAGGTTAAAGATGAAGTTTCTCCACACTGAGGGACACCCAGAGAGGTTCACTGAGTTACATGGAGAAGAGAAGAGGGAGGTGGTAGTTAGAGGTGACTGGAATGAGATGCGGTGAGATCAAAAGAGGAGAGAGCAAGCTAGCCAGTAGTCACTTCCTTCTGTGTGCTCCATTGTCTGGACCGCTCAGAGGTATTTACGGAGTTATACGGGGAAGAGGAGAGGGAGGAAGTAGATAGAGGTGGCCAGGAGGATAAGAGAGAGGAATGAAAAGGAGAGAGACAAATCCTGCCAGTAACCAGTTCCTTAGGTGTTCTCCACCATCTAGAACACACAGAGATTCACAGAGTTGGATAGAGAAGAGATGGGGGAGGAAAGAGACAGAGGCCACCTGGTGGAGAAAAAGGAGAGTCCAAAGGAGGAGAGAGTGGTCAAGCCAGTAATCTCGCTCTCAGGTAAAACTGGGTAGTGAAGTTCGGGTTTTTAAATGTACAAAATTGACAACAAAAACCAAAAAGCAAGGATTAAAAATCTAGAGTAGAGGTTGGATTTTCAAAAATACAATGTTAAAGTAAAGAAGCAGAAGGAAAAAAGAAAAAAAGAAATAAAAAAGCCACAGGAATTATTAAAAAACTCCAACCACAACCACATAAAGACTATATATGGTGTTTGCCTTAAAAAAATAGAGTCTTTTTTTTGAAAAGTAATAGTAGGTTATCGAAATAAAAATTAGAGGGGAAATAGAAGACAACAATTTAATAAAAAGTTAGGGAAAAAAAAGCAAGGAGTAAAAAAGAGGAGAAAAAAAAGGAATAATTGTAAAAATAGTAAAGATATACCTGGCCCTTCTCTGATGTTGTGGGCCGTGTGGGGTCACTTCCAAGGCGGTTCCCTCTGTTTAACTTCTTCTGTTTGCTGGTTTTTTAGGCTCACTAGTTCAGTCGCGCTGTGGGGAGGGGGTGATGCTGCAAAAAAATAGCACTGTCGTGTGCCCAGTGTCTCAGCCCCCCTGGACCTGTCCCTTCTTGCGGTGCACAAACCGCTCCAGTTCTAAGATGCTTAGCTGGGAACCGTCTGAGGCCGGCCCTAGGCTATGTGCACCTCCCCGGTCTAAGCTGCTCAGGTTCAGCACTCAGGTAGCCCTCAGAGGCTCAGATTTTGGTTGGGACTGTGTTTTGTGCCTTTCCCAGGTCCGAGTAGCTCAGGAGTTTGGCGAGCGCAATCGCTGCGACTTGTCGCCTTTCCTGTCTCTGCTGCTCAGCTTGCGGGGTGGACCGCTGGCGCCCCTTGTGAGGCAGATGGTGACTGTCCAGCACCCCCAGAAGTCTTAACAAAGACGCCTGCTTGCAGTTTGGTAGGTAGAGTCTCTCTGGGGCTGCAATTGCTCCTTTCCAGCCCTTACGGCTCTGGCTGCCTGTCCCCAGCGGGGGATGGTCTGCAGCCGGCTTTTTCTGTTCCGTCCTTTGTTCTGTGCTCGGTCCTGGCGGTGTCTTATGTTCGAGCTTTTCGCGTGGTAGCTATCCCACAGTCTGGTTTGCTAGCCCAAGTTAGATCGTTCTGGTTGCACGTGGGGCGTTCCTGCCCGATTCTTACAAATCTCTGCAGCCCGCGCCTCCCGCGCGTCCCTGCCCTGCCCCCACTTCCTAATGGTGGATGCAGGCGTCTACGCTGCTTTTCCGCTGGGGGAGTTACTGTTGGGCTTGTAATCTCTTGGTTTTAATTATTTATTTATTTTTCCTTCCTGTTATGTTGCCCTCTGTGTTTCCAAGGCTCGCCACAGACTCGGCAGGGAGAGTGTTTCCTGGTGTTTGGAAACCTCTCTTCTTAAAATTCCCTTCCCAGGACAGGCTTCCCTTCCCGGGACGGAGCTCCCTCCCCACCTGCTTTGTCTCTTTTTTTATCTTTTATATTTTTTCCTACCTGTTTTCGAAGACAATGGTCTGCTTTTCTGGTTGCCTGATGTCCTCTGCCAGCATTCAGAAGTTGTTTCGTGGAGTTTGCTCAGCGTTGAAATGTTCTTTTGAGGAATTTGTGAGGGAGAAAGTGGTCTTCCTGTCCTATTTTTCTGCCATCTTAGGACCGCCCTCCTAGATTTTTTAATGTTGAGCTTCAAGCCAACTTTTTAACTCTCATCAAGAGGCTTTTTAGTTCCTTTTCACTTTCTGCCATTAAAGTGGTGTCATCTGCCTATTTGACGATATTGATATTTCTCCCAGCAATTTTGATTCCAGCTTGTGATTCATCCAGCCTGGCATTCATATGATGCACTCTGCATATAAGTTAAATAAGCAGGGTAACAGTATACAGCCTTGACGTGCTCCTTTTCAATTTTGACCCAGTCAGTTGTTCCACCTCCACTTCTGAATGTTGCTCCTTGACCTGCATACAGGTTTCTCAGAAGCCAGGTAAGGAGGTCTGGTATTGCATCTCTTAAAGAATTTTCCACAGTTTTTTGTGATCCACCCATTCATAGACTTTCAGTTCAGTTTCATCACTAAATTGTGTCTGACTCTTTGTGACCCCATGGACTGCAGCATACCAGGCTTCCCTGTCCATCACCAATTTCTGGAGCTGGCTCAAACTCATGTCCATTGAGTTGGTCATGCCATCCAACCTTCTCATCCTCTGTTGTTTCCTTCTCCTCCTGTCATCAGTCTTTCCAAGCATCAGATTCTTTTCCAGTGAGTCACTTCATCCCATGGTCACTTCTTCCCAGTTGTCACTTCTGGGCATTGGGTGGCCAAAGTATTGGAGTTTCAACTTCAGCATCACTCCTTCCAATGAATATTCAGGACTGATTTCCTTTAGGATTGACTGATTTGATCACTTTGCAGTCTGAGGGACTCTCAAGAGTCTTCTCTAGCACCACAGTTCAAAAATATCAATTCTCCAGTGCTCAGCTCTCTTTATAGTCCAACTCTAACATCCATACATGACTACTGGAAAAACCAAAACCTTGACTAGATGGATTATTGTCAACAAAATAATGTCTCTGCTTTTTAATATGCTATCTAGGTTAGTCATAGTTTTTCTTCCAAGGAGCAAGTGTCTTTTAATTTCATGGCTGCAATCACCATCTGCAGTGATTTTTGGAGTCCCCCAAGCTAAAGTCTTTCATTGTTTCCATCATTTCACCATTCATTTGTCATGAAGTGATGGGACCGGATGCCATGATCTTAGTTTTTTGAATGTTGAGTTTTAAGTCAATTTTTTCATTCTTATCAAGGGGCTCTTTAGTTCCTTTTTGCTTTCTGCCATACGGGTGGTGTCATCTGCATATCTGAGGTTACTGATATTTCTCCCAGGCAATCTTGATTCCAGATTGCGCTTCCTCCAGCCCAGCGTTTCACATGACGTACTCTACATATAAGTTAAATAAGCAAGGTGACAATATACAGCCTTGACATACTCCTTTCCCAATCTGGAATCAGTCTGTTGTTCCATGTCCAGCTCTAACTTGTTTCTTGACCTGCATACAGATTTCTCAAGAGGCAGTAAGATGGGCTGGTGTTCCCATCTCTTTAAGAATTTTCCACATTTTGTTGTGATCCACACAGTCAAAGGCTTTGGAATAGTCAATAAAGCAGAAGTAGATGTTTTTCTAGAACTCACTTGTTTTTTCAATGATCCAACCACTATAGTGTAGTCAATAAAAGTCAATAAAGTCAAAGGCTCTAGTGTAGTCAATAAAGCAGAAGTACATGTTTTTTTGAGTAGAGAGTATATGGACTTCCTGATCCATTATAGGAAAACTCCACCCACCCTTCCCTAGAGCTCCACTGTTCTAAGGGAGGCCTGTGGTCCAGTAGCATCAGCTTGGCCTGGAAGGCTGTTAGGAACACTGAATCTTGGTCTCTATCCCAGACCTACTGACTCAGAATCTCCAGATCCCAGGTGAGTCCTGGTCACAGTACAGTTTGAGAAGCGCTGGTTTAGAGGCCCTGCTCAGGTTATCCTGTGGTTGCACACCCCTCTCCCCCCTCCAGGTGCAGGTAGCCAGAGAGGACCAGGGGCTGTGGCCATCTAGAGCCCCTCCCCTTCCAGGCCATGCTCTGAGCACCTGGACCTAGAATCCCTCCTGAACCCCCTGCCAGAATCCACTGAGTTGTTTATCAAAACTTTAAATTCTCAGGCCCCATTCTGTGACTCTCTGGATCAGGTCTTTGGGGCTGGAGCCTAGGACTCTGCATCCTGACCCCTCCCCTGGTGACTCTGATCTATAACAGAGCTACAGGAGTACTTATAATGTGGGGCTGGGGAATGTGGGGTGTGGAGAGGAGCTCCCCCAAGGGGCAGGCAGCTCAGGGAGAAGAGGAGAAGGTCCCAGGTCAGAGGAAGGTGCTGACCACGAGCTCACATCTTCCTGCTTCTTTCATGATTCTCCTCACAACCTGCCCTGACTCCACCCCCAGAAGTTGTCTGCTGGGAGAAGCTACCAGAATGGGGCAAAGGTGTCCTCCTGCAGACCCTGGGGCTCTCGGGGGCTGCCCTGCAGAAGGAAGGACCTGAGTCAGGGGCAATAGGAGCAAAGGGGCTGCGGGCACCTGGAGGAACCACACGGACCCACCTGAAGGGTCAGGCTGAAGTCGCTGAGCAGGTCTTTGAGCAGGGAGACCTCCTGGTCTTGCCGGGACATGGGAGGAAGGGGGACAGATTGCGCAGTCCCACCAGGGCTCAGAGGCTGCATCAGTCAGTTAGGGGTCAAATGACCTTGACCAAGGTCCTTAAGCTCTGTAGGCTTGTATCTTTGTCTCTGAAATGGGGATTCTAATACCCTCTGAGCTTGTGTCAAAATTAAACGTGATAGTCAAATAAAAACACATCCTGCCACACAGAGAAGGATAAGAGGTGGTTGCTGTTTATTGGGAAGCTTGTCACCTTACACCTCAGCACTTACTGATGCTTGGTATCATAAGCACTTGTCGCTATCTGATAAGACCAATTTCCTCAAACCCCAGGCATAGGAAGGCTCCAGTCACAGACATGTGCCAGACCTGTGCTTGACCAGTGACCTAGAGCTCCCTGAGCTTCCCTGTGCAAGATCGACTCCTGAGGTTACTGCCAAGCTGCTCATCATGTGCAGTTCCCAGGATTTCCCTCCCAGCAAGCTACACCTTGGAAATTCTGCTCTTAGGGTTTTGCTGAACTACAGCTGGGCTTTCAGGAAACCTCCAGGGACAACTACGCCATACTGAAAACTACCACCAGGGGGCAGCAGAAACCAGGCATCCAGGTGAGCAAAGGGGAAAGGCCATGGAATGTGGGTCTGTAGGCCACACAGGCAACTAGAAGGGTGGGGGGGCCCTAGCCTCATCCTCCCCATCTACCCACCCTCCACACACAGGAAACACACATTCCTGCTCCTGCAGAATCATGATTACTTTTACTGTTTCTTTGTCCAGCTACAGTTCTTTATGGCTTCCCTAGTGGCTCAGACAGTAAAGAATCTGCCTGCAATGCAGGGGACCTGGGTTCAATCCCTAGGTCAGCATTTTCAGACTTTCACTCTCTCTCCAGCCTGAGCGCCAAAGTGTCTTAATCCCTTTCAGTTCCTTGAATCCACCAAGCTCTCCTTTCTTCTGGATCTTTGGGCCCATCTTTCCACTGCCTGGAAATTCCCCTCTGTCTTTTATTGACTGACTCTTACTCTCAGGTCCAAGTGAAACATGAGTCTGCCAAGCAGGACTTCTCCTCCATGAGATGAGACCCCCACTTCCCTGTCCCATTTCCTGACTCTCCTGTGTTGGCTCCTTTCTCATCTCCTTCCTCCTTCAGCCTGGAAGGGCAGGGCAGCAGCTTTGTCTCCTACGGGACCCCAGCACCTGTCTGGGAGCCTGGGCACAGGACGGCTCAGCTAGTTCAGCTAGACTTTGAAAGCACCCAGGCTGTAGGTGAACAACTTTCCAGCCCCAAATGCTTCTCTTTTCCTCTTGAACTAGGGACTTAGTGGCTAATAAATTTTAGGTGTGGTAGGGTGAGGGCATCAGAGTAAGGACACGTATATGATTTAAATAGAAGACAGTTGGAAAGAGAAGGGAGAAAAGAACTTGCTAGTTCTGGAAGAGCCTGGCCAACAGCCAGTTGCCATGATTTACACAAAGCGGGTCCTGTGTGTGTGAAGGGGGCTCCCAGGATGAATGTGCCATGGAGAAGTTCCCTGAGGGCCCACTCTGGCTATTCTGACATGTTGAGGCTCTGAGGTCAAGGCTGTGAATGGAAACTGAGCTTGAAGGAAACACGTGTTGTGTCTCTTTGTATAAATAGTTGCTACTCTCCACCCTCAAAGTAGGGACATCACACATTGTATAGTGTTCAGATCTCTCATCCGCTCCCAGGGTAGGAAGGACATGGATATCACTTAGTCCTATCTTTCAGCCTTTGAAAAATTTCCCCTCATCTTCCCAAGAGGAGCAGGGCTGAGGCCATGAGAAGGCTTGTTGTGTCTCCATCACCAGCTCCCTGACGGTAGTGAGCCCATGACTGACAGGTGGGGAGGAGGGTGAGATGAATGAGCATCCTCTGGCCCCACAGCCAGTCCTTCCCCTCCCTGACCCCTCACCACCACCCTTCTTTTCCCTCTGCCATTGGACTTCCCCTCACATGCATTCAGGGTTCCCCAGAGTTCTGAGTCAGAGCTGAAATCTTTCTTAAGTCATCTTCTGGGTTCTTTAAAAGCTTAACCCTTGATATTTGAGTGACTTCACTCAGAAGGACAAGGTGGAAAGTGGGAGGATGGAAAAGCCAGGAGGGTCTGAGGTGTTAATTGGGTTCTTCTTTCAGCTTTTAAACTAGAGTATGGAATACGTAACACACAGCGAAAGCAAATGTCACAGCATTTTCACCAGAACAAGATCCCCTACACCTGTGACAGGCAGGAAAAGTTACCTTTGTTGGCCCATGACCTCCATGTCACCTGCAGCCCCTCCCACTCCAGGTCTTTGGTATGTTCCTGCTGCTGCTGCTGCTAAGTCGCTTCAGTCATGTCCGACTCTGTGCAACCTCATAGACGGCAGCCCACCAGGCTCCTCTGTCCCTGGGATTCTCCAGGCAAGAACACTGGAGTGGGTTGCCATTTCCTTCTCCAATGCATGTAAAGTGAAAGTGAAGTCCCTCAGTCATGTCTGACTCTTCGCGACCCCATGGACTGTAGCCTACCAGGCTCCTCCGTCCATGGGATTTGCCAGGCAAGAGTACTGGAGTGGGTTGCCATTGCCTTCTCCGTGGTATGTTCCTACCTCTCCTCAAAGTGAAAGTAAAAGTATTAGTCGCTCAGTCATGTCTGACTCTTTGTGACCCCATGGACTCTAGTCTGCCAGGCTCCTCTGCACATGGAATTCTCCAGAACAGAATACTGGAGTGGGTAGTCATTCCCTTTTTCAAGGGATCTTCCCAATCCCAGGGATCACACCCAGGTCTCCCACATTGCAGGCAGATTATTTACCATCTGAGTCATCAGGAAAGCCCTCAAACTCATGTTTAAGACTATGCTTGTTGGGTGGAAAATTATCTCATTAGCTTATTGCATAATAATGACAAAAGAAAAGGAGTGATATCAAGATAAGACTGAAGCTCTTTATCCAGCGTTTCAAAGGGAAGAAATAAATCATTCGAGAAACTGCCTTCATGTAAAATTCCAAAGTGCAGAATTAAACCAATGGCTTGTGATGATTTAGAAAAGGAAGCAGTGATCATTGGAATAACCTCTTGGGTTCAATAAATAAATGATTATAATGTTAAATTAAATGCATATGCTATAAAGGCTGATGGATCTGAAGGAAACTGTAGTGAAATCCTAGCATTAAGATTTTAGCAGGCATCTGCCAGTTTCTTTAGATGTTCTTGAGATATAGTACTGAGTGTGAGTGTATTTGTCTATGTATTATCTGCACACACACACGCATACATTGTTAAGGTAAGAGTAAGGATTAGTTGCTCTGTCCTGTCCGACTCTTTACGACCTCATGGGCTGTAGCCTGCCAGGCTCCTTAGTCCACAGGATTCTCCAGGCAAGAATACTAGAATGGACTGCCATTTCCTTCTCCAGGGATCAAACCTGGGTCTCCCACACTGCAGGCAGATTCCTTATCACTGCACCACCAGGGAAGCCCATATTGATATTGAGGTGATTATTAAAGGTACTTTGCTTCTCTTTCTCAAGTCTTTAGCTCTTAAAAATGTGTACTGGAATATCAGTGGGTGAAATTATAAGAATTATAAGAATCTGGGAGTCATGCTAGATACTGGTAGCACTGTCACAAAAGAGCAAAATTTAATGAAATGAAATGGACAACATGCAGATAACTGTTGAAGTTTGCTTTGTAGAAGTTCGATAAACACCTACTTCCCACGATAGGATACTAACAAATAAGAACTAAGGAAAGGTCTTTGATCAGGTGAATTCCTAGTGTTTCTTTTCTAATATATATTTTTTAAATTGGAGGCCGATTACTTACAATATTGTGGTGGTTTTTGCCATACATGGACATGAATCAGCCATGGGTGTACATGTGTTCCACATCCTGAATCCCCCTCCCACCTCCCTCCCCATCCCATCCCTCAGGGTCCCACATACATATTCATTATGTAAAAAGAAACCTGTATGTGGGTCAAGAAGTAGCAGTTAGAGCTAGATGTGGAACAACTGATTGGTTCAAAATTGGGAAAGGAGTACATCAAGGCTGTATATTGTCACCCTGCTTATTTAACTTCTATGCAGAGTATATCATGCGAAATCCCTGGCTGGATAAATACAAACTGGAATCACGATTTCCAACAGAAATGTCAACAACCTTGGCTATGGGGATGATACCACTCTAATGGCAGAAAGTAAAGAGAGAATAAAGAGCCTGTTGATGAGGGTAAAAGAGGACAGTGAAAAAGTTGGCTTAAAAAGAGACACAGATGTATAGAACAGTCTTTTGGACTCTGTGGGAGAGGGAGAGAGTGGGATGATTTGGGGGAATGGCATTGAAACATGTATAATATTATATAAGAAAAGAATCGCCAGTCCAGGCTTGATGCAGGGTACACGATGCTTGGGGCTGGTGCACTGGGATGACGTGGAAGGATGGTACGGGGAAGGAGGTGGGAGAGGGGTTCAGGATGGGGAACACGTGTATACCCATGGCAGATTCATGTTGATGTGTGGCAGAACCAATACAATATTGTAAAGTAATTAGCCTCCAATTAAAATAAATAAATTTAAATTAAAAAGAAAACTAAAAAAAAAACAAACTCAACATGAAAAAAATCAAGATTATGGTACATGATCCCATCACTTCCTGGCAAATAGAAAAGGAAAAAGTGAAAGCAGTGACAGATTTTATTTTGGGGGGCCCCAGAATCAATACAGACTGTGACTTCAGTTATGAAATCAAAAGACACTTGCTGCTTGGTAGAAAAAGTATCACAAAGCTATATAGTGTTTTCAAAAGCAGACCTTACATTGCTGACAAAGGTCCATATAATCAATGCTCTGGGTTTTCCCATAGTCGTGTATCCATGTGAGAGTTGGAGCATGAAGAAGGCTGAGGGCCAAAGAACTGATGCATTGGGATTGTGGTCTGGAGAAGACTCTTGAGAGTCCCTTGGATAGCAAGGATATCAAACCAGTCAGTCCTAAAGGAAATCAACCCTGAATATTCACGGGAAGGGTTGTTCCTGGCCAATACTTTGGCCACCTAATGTGAACAGCTGCCTCATTGGAAAAGACCCTGATGCTGGGAAAGACTGAAGGCAAAAGGAGAAAGGGGTGGCAGGGGATGAGATGGTTAAATACCTTCACTGACTAAATGGACATGAATTTGAGCAAACTCCAGGAGACAGTGGAGGACAGAGGAATCTGGTGTGCTACAATTCATGAGATCGCAAAGAGTTGAACATGACTAAGTGACTGAATAAGAACAAGAAAAACCAAGGGAATGAGGACACAATTATACTTAAAAAGAACATGGTTGCCTCCGCAGACAGATATCCTAAGGTCTGCTACCAGTGCCTCAGAAAATTCATTCCAGAGCCCTCTCTCCATTGCCCTCATGTCTCAGTTTGCTCTTCATACCTCTAGACTTCCCTCATTCAAAAATAAGCCTGGGAGGAGTTCCCTGGTGGCACAGTGAATGAGAACCCACCTGCCAATGCAGGGACACAAGTTCGATACCTGGTCTGGGAAGATTCCACATGCTACAGTACAGCTAAGCCTGTGTGCCACAACTACTGAGTGCCCATACTGCATCTACTGAGGCCCGCATGCCTAGGGCCTGTGCTCCACATCAAGGGAAGTCACTGCAACAAGAAGCTCACACAAACAATGCAGAGCAGCCCCTGCTCTCCTCAACTAGAGGAAGCCGCATGAAAGCAACAGAGACCGAAAGACCAGCACAGCCAAAAATAAGTAAACAATCCTGGGAATAACCAACATTCTTTCTTTCTCTCTCTTTTTGGTTTTTAATGTCACACTGTGCGGCAGATGGGATCTTAGTTCCCCGACTAGGGAAAACAAGATTAAACCTGTACCTCCTGCATTGGGAGCATATAGTCTTATTAACCACTGGATCACCAGGGAAGTCCCTTTGGTTGTTTTTTAACTTTTGAGTTTTTTTGCCCTGTCTTGCTGATTTTCAATCAGTTCCTTGGTCAAACCTTGACCCTACATGAGCAATCAATTCCTTGATCAGACTCTGACACTATATGAGTGCTGCATCAACAAACTACAACAGGGTGAAAGAGAACTTTACATTCCACATAATATCCTTTGCCATCCAACAATGAGTATCCCCAATACAAGACCAGATTCTTTCTTCAGAGCAGGTGGAATGTTGAAGGAGGGAAGCAGAGAGAGGATTGAGAACTGGATTATTGTGATGGATCTGTCCATGCAAGTACTGCTGGGTTCATCTCCTGGTCTCTGCAGTCCCATCTGCTCATCTGAGCTCCGCTTCCACCACTCAAGCCAGGTGAGGGGTATTTCTCTCCTGGAAGACAGAGGAAACCCTGCATTCATTCCAGCCCAGTGGTTCTCAACCAGGAACTCCAGATTTCCTGGAGAGTATCTCGCTAACAATGTCTGGACACATTTTTGTTGTCATGACTGAGGGAGGAGGTGACTGCTGCAACCAGTGGATAGAGGTCGGGGATGCTGTGACACACCCTGTGATGTACAGGTCCCCTCACCAAGAAGGACTTGTCTGGTCCAAATGTCAACCCTGCTAAGGTTGAGAAAGCTTGCTCCAGTCCCCCTGTAAAACTTGGAATGCATAATCATGCTGTTTCTTTAAAGAGAACATCAGATCATGTCACCCCATTATTTAAAGCTTTTCAACAGTTTCCCACTCTTGGTACAAAGATTAAAAACAAAGAAAAAAAAAAAAAACTCCTTAGCTCCTTGAACTTGCATGACCTGACACTCACCTCCCCTCTTTTCTTATATTACTAGCAGTAACCAAGCTAACCTTATTCCTGTTTTTCTAGAAAGCATCATACTTCCTCCTACCTCTTAGGCACATGTTATTCTCTCTTATAAGTCAATTTCCACCCTCTTCCCAGCCTCTCCCCCCTTTTCCTTGCCCACTGATGCCTTCTAATCATTTAGGAGACTTCACCTCGGAGGTGACTCCATCACAGACTCCCTCCCTGACCACCGAGCTGTCAGCAGCCTGAGATGAGAGGCCACATAGGGAGAGAAACCAGGCCACCTCAGGTCCTCCAGCCATCCCAGCTCAGCCCACAGTAGAAGTGAGGCCCATCTGGACACCCAGCGCCCATAGGCCCCCAGCTGTGGGCAGGCCTGTGAGTGACCCCAGGAGGCCAGCAACAACCCTGCCTCATCAGCCTCACAACTGTACTGAGTAATGAAAAAGTGACAACTGCTTTAGGCTGCTTATGTCTCAGGTGGTTGATGTAGTGACAGCAGATTCGCTCTCCCTGATGTTCCTGACTGTGCGGTAAGGAGAGCTCCCTGCTACTGTGGGCAATTCCCCCCTCACCTCCCGCTCGGTCCCCTTCCCAGGACTGCTGATACTGTGGGGAATTCTCCCCTTACCTCCTGCTCTGTTGTGCTCACTGGACTGCTCTCAGGACCTGAGTTTCTGAGTCACAGTCCACTTGACTGGATGACACTCTCTCCGCAGTAGGTCAGTGAGTGGAGATGGGGAGACTGTTCCCCTTTCCTATATCACCAACCTGTCCCATCAGCTTCCCTGGAACTGCAGCCTGCACTGGGCAGCGATGGTCTCAGTTAACTCAAGAACTAGCATACGTTTAAAAGTGTAGGCATCTACTTCAGTAAGCAGGGAAATAGCTAAAGTTTTTCCAATAGTCTTTCCCCATATTCTAAAGGGAAAGTCACTTAAAGAACTGAGCCTTCAGGCTTCCCTTGTGGCTCAGATGGTAAAGAATCTACCTGCTATGTGGGAGACCCAGGTTTGATTCCTGAGCTAGGAAGCTTCCCTGGAGAAGGAAATGGCAACCCACTCCAGTATTCTTGTCTAGAAAATTCCATGGACAGAGGAGCCTGGCAGGCTACAGTACTTGGGTCACAAAGAGTTGGACATGACTGAACAACTACAGTTTCTTTCTCTTGGGGAAAATCCCCAGGGTAACACCATCCCTCTTGAACCTGTTTTTCTAATCAAGGGCCCACTTCTGCTCTCTTCACATGAATCTGTACCTGCCTCCTGAAGGAGATACATCCTTATAGGAAAATCTCATCTTTATGAAGGTCTCATCACTTGAGTTACGCTCCATTTCCTGGTTAGTCACCAAATCTCAAGTTTAAATCCTCAGATTAGCATGACAGGATATTTCCTGGGACTCAGGTCAGGAAGGGTGGGGAAGTCTGAAGGAGAAAATGCTCTGATGCTCTTGGCTTCTGGGTCTAGTTTGAGCCTGGTCTCCCAGACAATGGATTTCTCTCAAGAATCCCACTCTGAGAGGTTCCCGAATCTCTGGTTCTTTATGTCTTTAACCTGATAGAACTGGAAGATCTATAAGTCTCACCTGGCTTCTATCAGGAGGGGGGGCACATGTTTCCAAGAGTAAACATCACTTTTAAAGGGAATGATGCAGACTACATGGGTATTAAGTAATAATTTCCTTAACTAGTCTGTTGCTTCTCCCTTAACTAGGTCTCTTGGAGAATCACATTCTGTTATTGGGCAGAAGAGGGTTGGATTTCTTCCTAGTCTGTTACCCACCCTCCCACGTCAGACCCCAAGAAGCATCCTTTGCCAGGTGTGGCTTGTTCCAATAGAACTTGCTCTGGAGCACATGCTCTCCCCTGAAAGCCCTCCAGGGGCTGCTGCTTGTGGTTCATGTGAGCAGAGAGGGGTGGGCTTCTCCTGGGAGGGCTCAGCTGTGTAGCTGTGTGCCCAGATTGCAGGGCCAGGTGCATCATTTCTGCACACGGCCCTCTCACCGCCATCTTGAATAACAGCACCCTGAGCAGCGTCTTTCCACATGGCCCTCGGAGCTGAGGTGTCAGCACAGCCATTTCTCCCCAGGAACTCTGATCTAAAAGGCTGGGAACATCAGGCCTCTGCAGGAAGTGACCTGTGAGCAAGTGAAAGTCAAGTCAGCATAAAGGGAAAGAAAAAAGGTTAAATTCTGCGACCCAGATTCTACTTTTTGTTGTTTAGTTGCCCAGTCGTGTCCAACTCTTTTGTGAGCCCATAAACTGTAGCCCACCATGCTCCTCTGTCCTTGGGATTTCCTGGGCAAGAATACTGGAGTGGGTTGCCATTTCCTTCTTCAGGGTAACTTCCTGAACAGGGATCAAACCCATATATCCTGTGTCTCCTGCATTGGTAGGCAGGTACTTTACCACTAAGCCACCTGGGAAGACCCAGATTCTACTTTTACTCCCAGAGAATTGTTGATGGGCTTTTCTAGTGACTGCTTTATCAGCGCCCAGCCTCCTGGAATATTAAGGGCACCACCTCACCTTTAATGACTGCTTCCTTTGTTTCCTGTGGTGATCACCCTGATGAAAAGAAAGAAATCAATTTGTTTCCTAAACCTGAAGAAAGGTAGTCATATAATCAATTTTGTTTGTTTTGTAGCTTTTTTACCCGTAAAGTAACTCCCTCTTGGCAGGGGCTTGATGTTGCTCCTGAAATGAGTGGAAGTCCTTGGTGCCCATTATTTGAGGAAGACAACTAGTATTGTTTAAATAGGGAAGGGAAGGGCCTATGCATCAGGGTGCAAGAGAACCAGGTCTGAGCTCCTGAGAAAGGGGCTAAGGTGGCCTCTTTGCTATGGAAACGGTGTATCTATGCTCACAGCCTTGTCTAACTCAATGAAAGTATCAGCCATGCAGTGTAGGGACACCCAAGACAGATGGGTCATGCTGGAGAGTTCTGACAAAATGTGGTCCACTGGAGAAGGGAATGGCAAATCACTTCTCAGTATTCTTTCCTTGAATACATGAGCCCCATGTACAGTATGAAAATGCAAAAAGATAACACACTGAAAATTGAACTCCCCAGGTCAGTAGGTGCCCAATATGCTACTGGAGATCAGTGGAGAAATAACTCCAGAAAGAATGAAGAGACGGGGCCAAAGCAAAAACAACACCCAGTTGTGGATGTGACTGTGATGGAAGCAAGGTCTGATGCTGTAAAGAGCAATATTGCATAGGATCCTGGAATGTTAAGTCTGTGAATCAAGGCAAATTGGAAGTGGTCAAACAGGAGATAAGAAAGAACATCAACATTTTAGGAATCAGAAAACTAATATGGACTGCATTGGGTGAATTTAACTCAGATGACCATTATATCTACTACTGTGGGCAAGAATCCCTTACAAGAAATGGAGTAGCCTCATAGTCAACCAAAGAATCCAAAATGAAGTGCTTGGATGCAATCTAAAAAACAACAGAGTGATCTTTGTTCGTTTCCAAGGCAAACCATTCAATATCACAGTAATCCAAGCCTATGCCCAGCCAGTAATGCTGAAGAAGCTGAAGTTGAACAGTTCTAGGGAAACCTTCAAGACTTTCTAGAACTAACACCAAAAAAAGATGTCATTTTCATTTTAGGGGACAGGAATGCAAAAGCAGGAAGTCAAGAAACACCTGGAGTCACAGGCAAATTTGGCCTTGGAGTACAGAATGAAGCAGGGCAAATGCTAATAGAGTTTTGCTGAGAAAACACACGGGTCATAGCAAACACCCTCTTCCAACAACATAGGAGAAGACTCTATGCATGGACATCACCAGATGGTAAACACCAAAATTAGATTGATTATATTCTTTGCATCCAAAGATGGAGAAGCTCTATACAGTGAGCAAAAACAAGACCAGGAGCTGACTGTGGCTCAGATCATGGAGCTGACTGTGGCTCAGATCATGAACTCCTTAGTGAAAAATTCAGTCTTAAATTGAAGAAAGTAGGGAAAACAACTAGATCATTGAGGTATGACCTAAATCATATCCCTTACGATTACACCCTGGAAGTGAGAAATAGATTTAAGGGACTAGATCTTATAGAGTGGCGGATGAACTATGGATGGAGGTTTGGGAAACTGTACAGCAGACAGGGTTCAAGACCATCACCAAGAAAAATAAATGCAAAAATGCAAAATGGCTGTCTGAGGAGGCTGTACAAATATCTGTGAAATGAAGAGAAGTGAAAAGCAAAGGAGAAAAGGAAAGATATGCCCATTTGAATGCAGAGTTCCAAAGAATAGCAAAGAGAGATAAGAAAGCCTCATTAGTGATCAGTGCAAAGAAATACAGGAAAACAGTAAAATGGGAAAGACTGGAGATCTTTTCAAGAAAATTAGAGATACCAAGGGAACATTTCATACCAAGATGAGTACAATAAAGGACAGAAATGGATGGACCTAACAGAACAGAAGATATTAAGAAGAGGTGGCAAGAATACACAGAAGAACAGTACAAAAATGATCTTCATGACTGAGATAATCACTATGGTGTGATCACTCACCTAGAGCCAGACATCCTGGAATGTGAAGTCAAGTGGGTCTTAGGAAGCATCACTACGAAGAAAGCTAATGGAGGTGATGGAATTCCAGTTGAGCTCTTTCAAATCCTAAAAGATGATGCTGTGAAAGTGCTGCACTCAATATGTCAGCAAATTTGGAAAACTCAGCAGTGGCCACAGGACTGGAAAATGTTAGTGTTCATTCCAATTCCCAAAAAAGGCAATGTCCCATTGAATGTTCAAACCATGGCACAACTGCACTCATCTCACACACTAGTAAATTAATGCTCAAAATATTCCAAGCCAGGCTTCAACAATATGTGAGCCATGAACTTCCAGATGTTCAAGCTGGTTTTAGAAAAGGTAGAGGAACCAAGATGAAATTGCCAACATCAGCCAGATCATCAAAAAAGCAAGAGTGTTCCAGAAAAACATCTACTTCTGCTTTGTTGACTATGCCAGAGCCTTTGACTATGTGGATCACAATAAACTGTGGGAAACTCTGAAAGAGATGGGAATACCAGACCACCTGACCTGCCTCTTGAGAAATCTGTATGCAGGTCAGGAAGCAACAGTTAGAACTGGACATGGAACAACAGAATACTTCCAAATAGGAAAAGGAGTACGTCAAGGCTGTATATTGTCCTCCTGCTTATTTAACTTATATGCAGAGTGCATCATGAGAAACGCTGGACTGGAAGAAGCACAAGCTGGAATCAAGATTGCTGGGACAAATATCAATAACCTCAGATAGGCAGATAACAGCACCCTTATGGCAGAAAGTGAAGAAGAGCTAAAGAGCCTCTTGATGAAAGTGAAAGAAGGGAGTGAAAAAGTTGGCTTAAAGCTCAACATTCAGAAAACTAAGATCATGGCACCCAGTCCCATCACTACAAGGCAAATAGATGGGGAAACAGTGTCAGACTTTATTTTTTGGGGTTACAAAATCACTGCAGATGGTGACTGTAGCCCTGAAATTAAAAGATCCTTACTCCTTGTGAAAAAAATTATGACCAACCTGCTGCTGCTGCTGCTAAATCACTTCAGTCATGTCCGACTCTGTGTGACCCCATAGATGGCAGCCCACCAGGCTCCCCTATCCCTGTGATTCTCCAGGCAAGAACATTGGAGTGGGTTGCCATTTCCTTCTCCAATGCATGAAAGTGAAAAGTGAAAGGGATGTCACTCAGTCATGTCTGACTCTTTATGACCCCATGGACTGCAGCCCACCAGCCTCCTCTGTCCATGGGATTTTCCAGGCAAGAGTACTGGAGTGGGGTGCCATTGCCTTCTCCATGACCAACCTAGACAGCATATTTAAAATTGGAGACATTACTTTGTCCACAAAGATCCATCTAGTCAAGGCTATGATTTTTCCAGTAGTCATGTATGGATGTGAGAGTTGGAGTATAACACCAAAGAATTGATGCTTTTAAACTATGATGTTGCAGAAGACTCTGGAGAGTCCCTTGGACTGCAGGGAGACCCAGCCAATGCATCCTAAAGGAAATCACTCCTGAATATGCATTGAAAGGACTGATGTCGAAGCTGAAACTCCAATAATTTGGCCACCTGATGTGAAGAGATGACTCAGCTGAAAATACCCTGATGCTGGGAAAAATTGAAGGCAGAAGGAAAAGGTGTCAACAGAGGATGAGATGGTTGGATGGCATCACGGACTCCATGGACATGAGTTTGAGTAAACTCCAGGATTTGGTGACGGACAAGGAAGCCTGGCATGCAACAGTCCATGGGGTCACAAAGATTCGGACACGACTGAGCAACTGAACTGAATGCTTTTGAGATAGGAAGGAGGGGGCACAGGTGTTAACAGAATGAGGAGGGGGCAAAGATATTAAGAAAAACAGAATCCCACAAAAACTGTCTGAAACAAGCTACAATCAAAATTGTATTGAGCATGGTTTGGTCACTGACCTCTAAATCATTTCACCTTCATCATTACACTAAAAATCACTCCCTTCACATCATGACAGGCACTGTGATAGTCCAAGGATGACCATAAAAAGCCTAGAAGTGTGTGGTGGTTCAATTCCTGAAAATCCATCTCTTCCCCAGAATAGCAAAGATATTCCTCCTACTCTCTATCCTATGAAATTATCCATCCCATAAAAACTCACAACCACATACTTTGGAGGCACCCTTGCCTTATCAGAGAGTCTACATCCTGTCTATAGAGTGTTTATCTCCCTGGATAAGTCCATTTTCACTCTACTTCAGCTTGCTCTTTGATTCTTCCCTGTAAAAGCTAAGGATCCTCACTGGGCAGCTGGTCCCTTGGCTCCCAGGACAGGATATCTCATTTTCCTGCACCACTTGTAACCTGGAGGATGAAGATTAGGGATTATAGATCTAACCTGATTATAAAGTAGTTAACCTACATTTAAGAAGAGTTCTTATTTATTGTCCTAGTGTCTCCTAAACTTTAGCAAGTCTGATTTATTCTTTCACAGCAGATTTTTAAAATTTGTTTTGTTTTAAAAATCAACTCTGCTATGGGATTTTGGGGCTTCCCTGATAGCTCAGTTGGTAAGAAATTGGTCTGCAATGCAGGAGACCCACTTTTGATTCCTGGGTCAGGAAGATCTGCTGGAGAAGGGATAGGCTACCCACTCCAGTATTCTTTGGCTTACTTGTGTCACAGCTGGTAGAGAATCCACCAGTAATGTGGGAGACCTGGGTTAGATTCCTGGGTTGGGAAGATCCTATGAGGAAGCGAAATGCGACCGACTCCACTATGCTGCCATTGGAGAATTTCATGGACTATATAGCCCATGGGGTTGTAAAGAGTCAGACATGACTGAGCGACTTTCACTTCAATTCAGTTCAGTTCAGTCACTCAGTAAGTCCGAATATTTGCAACCCCATGAACCACAGCACACTAGGCCTCCTTGTCCATCGCCAACCCGGAGTTTGCCCAAACTCATATCCATTGAGTTGGTGATGCCATCCAACCATCTCATTCTCTGTAGTCCTGTTCTCCTCCCTCCCTCAATCTTTTCCAGCATCAGGGTCTTTTCAAATGAGTCATCTCTTCACATCAGGTGGCCAAAGTATTGGAGTTTCAGCTTCAACATCAGTCCTTCCAATGAACACCTAGGACTGATCTCCTTTAGGATGGACTGGTTGGATCTTCTTGTGGTCCAAGGGACTCTCAAGATTCTTCTCCAACACCACAGTTCAAAAGCATCAATTCTTCGGCATTCAGCTTTCTTTATAGTCCAACTCTCACATCCATACATGACTACTGGAAAAGCCATAGCCTTGACTAGATGACTCTTTGTTGACAAAGTAATGTCTCTGCTTTATAATATGCTGTCTAGGTTGGTCATAACTTTCCTTCCAAGGAGTAAGCATCTTTTAATTTCATGGCTGCAATCACCATCTGAAGTGATTTTGGAGCCAAAAATAAATAAATAAATAAATAAAGTCAGCCTCTGTTTCCACTGTTTCTACATCTATTTGTCATGAAGTGATGGGACCGGATGCCATGATCTTCGTTTTCTGAATGTTGAGCTTTAAGTCAACTTTTTCACTCTCTTCTTTCACTTTCATCAAGAGGCTCTTTAATTCTTCTTCACTTTCTGCCATAAGGTGCTGTTATCTGCCTATCTGAGGTTATTGATATTTCTCCTGGCAATCTTGATTCCAGCTTGTGCTTCTTCCAGCCTAACGTTTCTCATGATGTACTCTGCATATAAGTTACACAAGCAGGATGACAGTGTATAGCCTTGACATACTCCTCTTCCTATTTGGAACCAGTCTGTTGTTCCATGTCTAGTTCTAACTGTTGCTTCCTGGCCTGCATACAGGATTTCTCAAGAGGCAGGTCAGGTGGTCTGGTATTCCCATCTCTTTCAGAGTTTCCCACAGTTTACTGTGATCCATACAGTCAAAGGCTTTGGTATAGTCAATAAAGCAGAAATAGATGTTTTTCTGGAACTCTCTTGCTTTTCCCATGATCCAGCAGATGTTGGCAATTTGATCTTGGTTCCTCTGCCTTTTCTAAAACAAGCCTGAACATCTGGAAGTTCATGGTTCATGTATTGCTGAAGCCTGGCTTGGAGAATTTTGAGATTACTTTACTAGCATGTGAGATGAATGCATTTGTGCGGTAGTTTGAACATTTTTTGGCATTTCCTTTCTTTGGGATTGGAATGAAAACTGACCTTTTCCAGTCCTGTGGCCACTGCTGAGTTTTCCAAATTTGCTGGCATGTTGAGTGCAGAACTTTCACAGCATTATCTTTTAGGATTTGAAAGAGCTCAACTGGAATTCCATCACCTCCATTAGCTTTGTTCGTAATGATGCTTCCTAAGACCCATTTGACTTCACATTCCAGGATGTCTGGCTCTAGGTGAGTGATCACTCCATGGTAATTATCTGGGTTGTGAAGATCTTTTTTGTGCAGTTCTTCTGTGTATTCTTGCCACGTCTTCTTAATATCTTCTGGTTCTGTTAGGTCCATACCATTTCTGTCCTTTATTGTACCATCTTTGTATTAAATGTTCCCTTGGTATCTCTAATTATCTTGAAAAGATCTCTAGTTTTTCCCATTTGATTGTTTTCCTCTATTTCCTTGCATTGATTGCTGAGGGAGGCTTTCTTATCTCTCTTTGCTATTCTTTGGAACTCTGCATTCAAATGGGTATATCTTTCATTTTCTCCTTTGCTTTTCACTTCTCTTCATTTCACAGCTGTTTGTAAGGCCTCCTGAGACAGCCATTTTGCCTTCTTAAAAAAGCTTTAATTGGAGGCTAATTACTCTACAATATTGCAGTGTTTTTCTAGGTGATGTTCTCGATCCCTGTCTCCTGTACAATGTCATGAATGTCTATTCTTAGGTCAGGCACCCTGTCTATCAGATCTAGTCCCTTAAATCTATTTCTCACTTCCACTGTATAATCATAAGGGATTTGATCTAGGTCACATCTGAATGGTCTAGTGGTTTTCCCCACTTTCTTCAATTTAAGTCTGAATTTGGCAATAAGGTGTTCATGATCTGAGCCACAGTCTGCTCCTGGTCTTGTTTTTGCTGAGTGTATGGAACTTCTCCATTTAAAAGAAGGATGTAACTGGTTCTCATGTGCTCCCCAGTTGGAAGGCACATATTTCATCTCCCTCTAGGAGATGGCATTCTCTCATCCTGGCTGTAGATTCCATAAGCCTGCTGCCTCCCTCTTTCTGAATTTTCCAGACCCCAAGTGGGAAATCAGGGTTTTCTACTTCACTCGTAGCACAGGTTTATGGCATGTGAGTCTGCTGTACAAAGCTGAAAACTCTGCTGGCTTCTAGCAGGAGGTAAGGCATGAGCCATACTTGAAGGGATTTCTATCATATCCTGTGTCCCCTCTACTTTGGGGATGGTGATCACTGGGGACAGGCATCTCCAGCTCTCTGCCTCTTATTCCCAGACCTTTGTTCACCTCTGACTTGGGTTTTGATCTCTCTTCTGTGGAGGAAATCGTGGCTGGCTGTTTTGTTGCCAACTGTGCTCTTTATACAAGCACCAGTGCCCTTTAAGCTATAACCTCAGGAATTCCATTTTCATTCCTTTTACACAAACATTCACACCATAGCAAGGGACAGTCAATTTAATACTCTGGTAAAATAGCTTGTCGTAATAGTTTCTACTTATTGAATTTCTCTTCTGTGCTAGAAACTGCAGGAAACACTTTCACATCAACAATAACTCCATGAAATTGATACTACTTTTCAGTACCTAATTTACAGATGAGAAATTTCATTCAGAGAATATAATTATCAACTGGAGTTTGGAAGAGTGCCCTTGTTAGGAGGTAACCTCCCTTATTTATCTGATAAATCTGCTGGGAACCTAAGAGTTTCCAGTTTTTGAAGGGATCAGGTAGAAAGAAAAGACATGTTTTAATTATACTTACAAAGGTCTAAATTTCCAAATTGTTTCAAGTCATCATTATCTTGAAAGGAAGGGTTTCCTTATATCTGGAAAATGCAAGCTAAAACCAGTAATATTTTAGACAAAAATCATAAAAATGATAACCATATTCACAAGTTCACTCTGCAACTAGTCCTTTTTGTTAACAGTTTTATGAACCCATCAGGCTTTCTGTCAGGATTATATAATTCCTTACAAAGTTTAGCAGCAAGGTCTGAAATTTATCAGAAACCTGTATTTATCAAAAGTCCTTCCTATAAATCTTCTTGAAGATGAAGCACTTTCTAATACTGAGTACAACAATAACAATCTGTAAATGCTAGAAGATTCTTTCCATAAGTGTGCGTGCTACACAGGTTAATAAACTGTATTTCTCTTGTTCATCTGTCTTACATTGTTTGAATCTCCAAGGCCCCAGCCAGAGAGCCTAGAAGGGTAAAAGAAAGAGAAATTTTCCTCTCCCCTACACAGTAAAATATACATAATGTAAAACAAGCCATCTCTGCCATTTTTCTGTGGCATTAATTGTATTCACGTTGTTGTGAATCCATCTCTAGAACGTCTACATCTTCCCTTTAGATTTTATTTTTTTATTTTATTTTTTAATTTTTATTTTTACTTTATTTTACTTTACCATACTGTATTGGTTTTGCCATACATTGACATGAATCCACCATGGGTGTACATGCGATCCCTAACATGAACCCCCCTCCCACCTCCCTACCCACAACATCTCTCTGGGTCATCCCTGTGCACCAGCCCCAAGCATGCTGTATCCTGCATCGGACATAGACTGGTGATTCGATTCTTACATGATAGTATACATGTTTCAATGCCATTCTCCCAAATCATCCCACCCTCTCCCTCTCCCTCTGAGTCCAAAAGTCTGCTATACACATCTGCGTCTTTTTTGCTGTCTTGCATATAGAGTCATCATTGCCATCTTTCTAAATTCCATATATATGTGTTAGTATACTGTATTGGTGTTTTTCTTTCTGGCTTACTTCACTCTGTATAATCGGCTCCAGTTTCATCCCCCTCAACAGAACTGATTCAAATGTATTCTTTTTAATGGCTGAGGAATACTCCATTGTGTATATGTACCACAGCTTTCTTATCCATTCATCTGCTGATGGACATCTAGGTTGTTTCCATGTCCTGGCTATTATAAACAGTGCTGCGATGAACATTGGGGTACATGTGTCTCTTTCAATTCTGGTTTCCTCGGTGTGTATGCCCAGCAGTGGGATTGCTGGGTCATAAGGCAGTTCTATTTGCAATTTTTTAAGGAATCTCCACACTGTTCTCCATAGTGGCTGTACTAGTTTGCATTCCCACCAACAGTGTAGGAGGGTTCCCTTTTCTCCACACCCTCTCCAGCATTTATTGCTTGCAGATTTTTGGATCGCAGACATTCTGATTGGTGTAAAGTGGTACCTCATTGTGGTTTTGATTTGCATTTCTCTAATAATGAGTGATGTTGAGCATCTTTTCATGTGTTTGTTTGCCATCCGTATGTCTTCTTTGGAGAAATGTCTATTTAGTTCTTTGGCCCATTTTTTGATTGGGTTGTTTATTTTTCTGGAATTGAGTTGTACACGTTGCTTGTATATTTTTGAGATTAGTTGTTTGTCAGTTGTTTCATTTGCTATTATTTTCTCCCATTCAGAAGGCTGTCTTTTCACCTTGCTTATATTTTCCTTTGTTGTGCAGAAGCTTTTAATTTTAATTAGATCCCATTTGTTTATTTTTGCTTTTATTTCCAGAATTCTGGGAGGTGGATCATAGAGGATCCTGCTGTGATTTATGTCGGAGAGTGTTTTGCCTATGTTCTCCTCTCCCTTTAGATTTTATTAGGTTTGTCATAGCTTTCCTTCCAAAGAGCAAGTGTCTTTTAATATCATGGCTGCAGTCACTGTCTGCAGTGATTTTGGAGCCCAAGAAAATAAAATCTCACTGCTTCTACTTTTTCCCCATCTATTTGCCATGAAATGACGGGACCAGATACCACGGCCTTAGCTTTTTGAATGTTGAGTTCAAGCCAGGTTTTTCACTCTCGTCTTTCACCCTCATCAAGAGACTCTTTAGTTCCTTTTTGCTTTGTGCCTCTAGAGTGGTATCATCTTCATCAGTTCAGTTCAGTTGCTCAGTCGTGTGCGACTCTTTGCGACCCCATGGACTGTAGCACACTAGGCTTCAACTGCATATCTGAAGTTATTGATATTTCTCCTGGTAATCTTGATTTCCAGTTTGTGTTTTATCTAGTCTGGCACCTTGCATGATGCTCTGCATATAAGTTAAATAAGCAGGGTGACATTATATAGTCTTATCATACTCCTTTCCCAATTTTTGTTTGTCTGACGAAGTATTCATTTTTCCTTTACTTTTGAAAATCATTTCACAAACTATAAAATTCTAAATTGATTTTTTTTTGTTTCTTTTCTCTCAACACTTAAAACTTTTTAACTCTACTCTCTCCTTGTTTAGATGGTTTCTGAGTAGAATTAGATGCAATTCTTATGTTTATTCCTGTATAGACAAAGGGTTTTTCTGTAATTTGAAAATAATAAGCATAGTTGTAGGGTTTATTTTCTTCTTTTCTGTTACACTGCTTTTTATTTCTAGCATTTCTTCTTTGTTCCTTCTTAGAATCTACATCTTTCTGATTCTATTGCCCATCTATTTTTTTGCATGCTGTATACTTTATCCTTTAGAGCCCTTGGTATATTAATCATGTTATTGTCATTGTTGTTTAGTACTCAGTCATGTTCAACTCTTTTGTGACCCCATGGACTGTAGCCCGCCAGGCTCCTCTGTCTATAGGATTTCCCAGGGAAGAATACTGGAGTGGATTGCCAATTTCTTCTCCAGGGGATCTTCCTGATGCAGGGATTGAACCCAGGTCTCCTGCATTGGCTGGCAGATTCTTTACCACTGAATCACCAGGGAAGCCATAGTTGCTTTTATTTTTTAATTAAAAAAAATTTAATTGGAGGCTAATTACTTTACAGTATTGTAGTGGTTTTGCCATACATTGACATGAATCAGCCACGGTTGTACATGTGTTCCCCATCCTGAACCCCCCTCCCACCTCCATCCCCATCCCATCCCTCTGGGTCATCCCAGTGCACCAGCCCTGAGCATCCTGTCTCATGCATTGAACCTGGATTGGTGATCTGTTTCACATATGATAATATACATGTTTCAGTGCTGTTTTCTCAAATCATCCCACCCTCGCCTTCTCCCACTGAGTCCAAAAGACTGTTCTATACATCTGTGTCTCTTTTGCTGTCTTGCATTTAGGGTTATAGTTACCATCTTTCTAAATTCCATATATATGCATTAGTATACTGTATTGGTGTTTTTCTTTCTGGCTTACTTCTGGTCTGATGTTTCCAAGATCCCTGCTATGTCTGGTTTTGATGAAGCTTTGTTTCTTCAAATTTTTTGTTTTCTTTTGCCTTTTGCTGTGCCTTGTAACTTTTTCTTGAAATGTAGACATGATGTCCTGAATTAAAGGCACTGCTATAAGTGGGTTTTAGTAATGAAGAGGTGAGATGTGAGGGCAGGCATATCCCATGATTAGGTCTCAGCCCCTCAATGAGCCTCTCCCTCTGGACTGTGAACCTCACAAGTGTTTCTCATTCTTCTCTCCTCCACCCCTTCCATTATATGGGACAGAATAGCTCAAGCCAGCTGGAGCTGGGTATTCCCTTCCCTGGATCAGTTGGCTCAGTTAATACTCTAGAGGATTAGACTCTAGTACTAGTTTTCCCCTGGGAAAGGCCTTCTTCAGAAGACCGTGTTCTGATTATTTCAAATTGGCTGCTCCCCATCCCCCTACTCCCAGCAGGAGGGCTGAGGGGACTTTCCCTGGTATTTCCTGTAGGATCCCGGTGAAACTCCTGGAGGTAAGGTTCACAGTATTATGAGTCCCTTCATTACCAGGTCCCCCTGGAGTTATTTACTCTCAGATTGTTCACTGAGCCTTCAGCAGTTTTTCGGTTATGGCTCTGGTTTCCTCTCCCAGCACAGGCTCCCGTGGTGGTTTCACCCTGAGAAGCCTCAACTTCCTCTGTTCACCTGTGGGCCTCCCCAGTCTCAGGGGTGGCAGTTTGCCTCCTCTGACAGATGCAAGAGCAGGTCTCCCTTTCCTTTTTTTAATCCACACTCACCTAAGTTATCTTATCCAATACCAAGGACTGTTTTTCATTTTTTCACATTTTTGGTGTTTTTACTTTTTCTTTTTGCTCCCAGGTTTATAGAAGACTGACTCCTTGGTTTTCATGTTTTGGCTAATTTTCTCATCTGAGTAGCCTTCTTGACTATCCAATTAAAATCAGGGCTTGTCAGCCATCTCCAGCTACTCTCATCACTTCCTATTCTTCATCAGTTGAGTTTAGTCCTTCAGTCATGTCCAACACTTTGCAACCCCATGAATCGCAGCACACCAGGCTTCCCTGTCCATCACCAACTCCTGGAGTTCACCCAAACTCATGTCCATCAAGTCGGTGATGCCATCCAACCATCTCATCCTCTGTCATCCCCTTCTCCTCCTGCCCTCAATCTTTCCCAGCATCAGGGTCTTTTCCAATGAGTCAGCTCTTCTGATATTATCTTGTTCATTCATTAACTTGTTTACTGTCTATCTCCTACTAATTCAGTGTAAACCCTATGAGAAGATAAACCTTACATGTTTTGTAAGCCATTGATTCTTAGTACTTTGAATGGTATGTGATATGTGATAGGTGTTCCAAAGCATTTGTTTAAAAATAATTCATAATTTATTTAATCATGTTGTTGTTGCTAAACTTGGAAGTTAGCATGTTTCTAAATTCTAATTTAATAATAATCATTGCTCTGAGAAACATTTGTATATAAATAAAGTTGTGCATAAATAGTTTTCTGTAAATGACTTTTTTGCCTTCATCATCTTATAGGTAAAAATCCTACTGGGTAAAAGAAGGTGAACAATTAAAGGCTTTTAATAAATATTGTCAAATTATTATCTGAAATGGCTATTCTAATTTATAGTTTACCAATAGTAGATTACAGTGCTTATCACACTTTTCATTAGCGTGGGGTGGGCTGGATAAAGCACAAGCTGGAATCAAGGTTGGTGGGAGAAATAACAGTAACATCAGATATGCAGATGACCTTATGACAGAAAGTGAAGAACTAAAGAGCCTCTTGATGAAAGTGAAAGAAGAGAGTTAAAAAGTTGGCTTAAAGCTCAACATTCAGAAAACGAAGATCATGGCATCCAATCCCATCATTTCATGACAAATAGATGGGAAACAGTGTATTTTGGGGGGCTCCAAAATCACTTCAGATGGTGACTGCAGCCTTGAAATTAAAAGACGCTTACTCCTTGGAAGGAAAGTTATGACCAACCTAGACAGCATATTAAAAAGCAGAGACATTACTTTGCCCACAAATGTCCCTCTACTAAAGCCTATGGTTTTTGAGTAGTCATGTATGGATGTGAGAGTTGGACTATAAAGAAAGCTGAGCACTGAAGAACTGATGCTTTTGAACTGTGGTATTTGAAAAGACCCTTGAGAGTCCCTGGCACCTCAAGGAGATCCAACCAGTCCATCCTAAAGGAGATCAGTCCTAAGTGTTCATTGGAACGATTGATTTTGAAGCTGAAACTCCAATACTTTGGCCACCTGAAGTGGAGAACTGACTCATTTGAAAATACCCTGATGCTGGGAAAGATTGAAGGTGGGAGGAGAAGGGGACGACAGAGGACGAGATGGTTGGATGGCATCACCAACTCAATGGACATGAGTTTGGGTAAACTCTGGGAGTTGGTGAGGGAAAGAGAGGCTTGGCGTGTTGCATTCCATGGGATCGCAAAGAGTTGGACATGACTGAGCAACTGAACTGAACTGATTCTGTTTTTTAAAAAGTGTTTGCTAATTTAATAGATGAGAATGAATATATTTATATGTTTATATTATCTTATTGCAGATGGTGATTGCAGCCATGAAATTAAACAATGCTTACTCCTTGGAAGGAAAGTTATGACCAACCTAGACAGCATATTATAAAGCAGAGACATTACTTTGCCAACAAAGGTCCATCTAGTCAAGGCTATGGTTTTTCCAGTAGTCATGTATGGATGTGAAAGTTGGACTGTGAAGAAAGCGAGCACCGAAGAATTGATGCTTTTGAACTGTGGTGTTGGAGAAGACTCTTGAGAGTCCCTCAGACTGCAAGAAGATCCAACCAGTCCATCCTAAAGGAGATCAGTCCTGGGTGTTCATTGGAAGGACTGATGTTGAAGCTGAAACTCCAATACTTTGGCCACCTCATGTGAAGAGTTGACTCATTGGAAAAGACTCTAATGCTGGGATGGATTGCGAGTGGGATGAGAAGGGGACAACAGAGGATGAGATGGCTGGATGGCCTCACCGACTTGATGGACATGGGTTTGGATAGACTGCGGGAGTTGGTGATGGACAGGGAGGCCTCGCGTGCTGTGATTCATGGGGTCGCAAAGAGTCGGATATGACTGAGCTAGTGAACTGAACTGATTATCTTATTATTTGTATTACTTTGCTGTAATTTTCTTTTTACTTACTCTTTTTCTAGATTGTGAGCCTAATGAAAATAGGGATTTCATCTTCTTAGGTATATTCTTTCCTGAGGACACCTTTGTTAACTCTTAGCAATTTCTGGATGCTTATCTAAATAATGAACTAGTTTTCCAAAAGACTGAAATCAAAATAACCGAAGATCCCATTTTTATTATGATATCTTAATGTTGCGGTTTAGTCACTCAGTCGTCCTCTTTTGTGACCCCACGGACTGTAGCCTGCCAGGCCTCTCGGCCCATGGGATTTCCCAGGCAAGAATACTGGAGTGAGTTGCTGTTTCCTTCTCCAGGGGATTTTCCCAACCCAGGGATTAAACCTGAGTCTCCTGCTTGGCAAGCAGATTTTTTTACCACTGAGCCCCCAGGGAAGTCATTGGCCCACATTGAGCAGTTTTGCTTCAGTTTTTACATCAGGGCTCTATATGATAGTATAATGATGCAGATGTGACTGAGGGCCAGTGGGAAGTAACACAGGTAACTCATTACTAATAACAAAGTTCTGAAATGTGAGTGTGATGTCTTTCCATGAATTAGATCACATTCAAGATTTGAATACTAACATGATCCTTATTTACTTTCTTTCTTAAGTGGGAGAGAAATTTGTGGTGTTAAACTCTGTCCATTGGTTACAGCAGCGGTGTCCACAGAAATATATAGTGAGCCACATCTGTAAATTTAAATTTGTAATAACCATATGAAAAAGTTAAAAGGGACAGGTGAAAGTAATAAGACCTTTTTGAAACAATCTGTCAAAAATATATCAGCATGTAATAAACAGAAAAAAAATCATTGAGACATAAACGAGTTTTATGCTATCTTTGAAATCTGTGGTGTATTGTACAGTTAAAGCACACCTCAAATTGGACCAGATGCATTTAAAGTCCTCAAAATCATTATGTGAATAGTGTTACTGTATTTGACAACCCAGGGTTTATAATATTAATAAGGATTTTCATGGGTTCAAGGGAGTGAATGTAATTTTCATAATTGGAAGGATGTTCCTCATAGGTGTCATAGTTTGGGTTCCCCCAGTAGCAGACCATGAGGCAAACATTTGCATGAAAGTGGTTTATTTTAGAAGTGATCCTAGGAAAACACATGTAGGGAGTGGATAAGTGAGACAAAAAAGGGAAGGAAACCAATAAAATGTGTGTTATCAAGAAAGTTACTGCTTTTGCAATTGGATTCCTTCCCTCAGAGTCATCCTGGGAGACAGAATTATTCCAGCTGACAGGCAAGGGCACTGGGGCATTTATCTACCCATTCTCCGTCCATCACTGGTTAAGGGTTGAATCCAGGATTTTTTAATTGCTTTGCATATGGCCCCAGTGTGGTTCCATAGCTAGAAAGAGGCCCTAAGTGGAGAGTTGCAGATAAGCAGTGAGCTCCTTAGTCCTGGAGAAGAGTCAGAGGACACAAGCTAGGAAGTAACAGCTTCTGCTCCAGCAGGTCACACCATCCAAGGACAATTGTGTTTAAGTCAGCAGATAAAGTGGCTGCATTCAATGCCAAACTGGAATTATGGGGGTAACAAGTGAACACTGGGGTTTTGACATGTTTCAAATATTAACAGAGATTTTGAAAGAGACTGAGCCAGGGCCTTCTTCATCCTGGCTGGTGTATGACCACCTTTTTCAGCTTTTGAAAGAGTTTGAGCATTACTTCCCAAACGCAAAACACTCTTGAACTGGGAAGCAATGCGTCTGTGATCCATTTGCGAATAAGCCAGGTGAATCGACTTTATCCGTTGTAAGAGAGGATCACCTTCTTGAGACTGTAAATGATGATCTAAAAAATACATTTGAGACAATTTCAAATCTCTGTGTGTTCTGGATTAAAGGCAGAATATCCTGAGATTGCCACAAAGCACTGAAAAGTTTGCTTCCATATTCAACAAGCTATTTTTGGGAAGCAGGGTTTTCTGCAGTGACAGCAACCAAAATGTGATTGCAGAGTAGATTGGACTTAAACAGCACACTTCAGGTGTTGGTCTCCTCCATCACCCCAAAATGAGACTATCTAGTTGCAGAAAAACAGGCTCAGGGCTCCCACTGATTCTGCAGTATGGTGAGCTGTATAATTATTTCATTATATAATCACAACACAATAATAAAAGAAAGACAGTACACAATAAATGTAATGAGCTTGAATCATCTCAAAACCATCCCACCCTCCCTGGTCCATGGAAAAACTGTCTTTCATAAAACTGGTCCCTAGGGCCAAAAAGGTTGAGGATCACTGGTCTATAGGATCTCTGACATATGGTCAAAGCTGTGTTAAATCTGCAGCAGGTTTAACAGCAGAACTAAAATGGCTCGGGTGGGACAGGGCTGGTCCTCAAGCATTTTTCTATCAAGACATACAGGACAAATGGGATTCACAATTTAAACATAATCCTGTGGGTATCCATAGTTCTGAATATGGTGACAATCTCTGTATCACTCCTCCTTCTAGTAATATATCTACCTCTGTAAACTCAGGGCTGAGCACCCAACTGAAATCCAGCCAATCATAATATGCCATGTCAATATGCAAAGGGCTTGGCCCACAGATAACCTCATGGCTAACCCGACCAGCTGAATTTCTTCCTTGAGAACGTTGACCAGCAGGTAATTTCTGTTTTCTTTTTTGCTGGAGCTAGAAAGAGAAAACCTCCCTTTCCTTTCTGATGAGGGAGTTTTAAGGACATGACACATGATTGGTAACCATGTACCGCATTTATTTACATGGAGAGCCTGAAAGAGTAAAGCAGGTACTCAGGGAAAGTCATACAGTCAACAACTATTTACTAATTACCTACTATTCCAGGAACTAGGGATACATAAGTGAACAGGATGATTGGTATAAAGTAGAGTCTCAGTGACATCAAGTCCCTAGATTGAGTTCATTGAGCAGGTTGAGTATGTCACACAGGTAAGCAAGGTTTGCAGTCTCTTCTGTGTCACTGAAAGGTGCTGCCAGAAATCTCTGGAGCATCTCTTGTACCTCAAAAACTGGCCAGTGATCTACCTTTAGAAAGTCTTCTCACTTTTTTGTGCATAAGAAGTGTGTGTGCTCTGCATCCATCTCCTCACAGAACTGCATGAACAGACGTGAACTACGGGCACTGTAATGTGGTTGATCATTTAGTCACATCCTGCAAACATTGTTAAGTTCAGGTGACGCTTTTCAGCTAGCCAGCATTTCTCTATGGATAACAGTGGATATCGACTCACATTTAAAAGCGATCTCTTTGACCCAAGTAGTGAAACAAGAAAGCCATCCAGTCATGGCAACCACTGTGTGCACAGACCAACACAAAATGACCAATTCAGTTTTCCTGATATGTAACTTCAAAGACTTAAATAGTTCTGCAGCTGTGGTATTGGTTGGCAACAAAAGTGCACACAACATATCCTCATGCACATCCTCCTGAAAATATAGCTCATAGAGACAAGCATTGTGGCCTTTTGGTCAACATCAGTAGACTTCTTAAGCTGGATTGCATACCACGGTGACTCATTAATCTTTCCTACAATTGTGTCTCAATATCCTCTGCTGTTTCACCAATTCATCTAGCTATGGTACTAGCCAAAAGAGAGAAAGGTGCCACCTTTTGAACTGCAGCCTCTCCTAAAAGTTCATGAAAGCTGTCCTCAGCACCAGGTAGGATTGACTCTTCAGTAAGAGTGAAGGACTTTTTAACTTTAGCAATGATGTTCACCACTAAGAATGATGCTCAGTGCAGACACATTTGGTGAAGTTGTGGCCATCACTAATTGCTTCTGTTCTTCGTGTTCACATTTTCCCTTTTGAAAAACTCCAAAGGCTTGTCTTTCAATGCAGGGTGCTTGTTTTCCATGTGACAGCAGTTGTGATGGTTTTGTGGCTTCATTGCATAACTGGTTGCAAATATATGTGTTGCAATTAACCTGTAATTGAAGTGGAACTCTTGATATTTTATCTTAATTGAAATTTTCTTTTGTTGGCAGTCTTAGACTCTTTTGCTGTCTCATCATTGGGTCTCTCCCCCTTATCAAAGAAGCTCCGACTCTGTATTTTACTCATTTCGGCTTAAAGTTAGCTTGTGGGCTTACCAAAACTGTGACAGAGACAAGTATGCAGTGCAGGAAAGAGGCACTGATGGAAGTAATGGGCAGGCCTTGTGCACACTAAAATTAATGTCAGATTCTGCTGTAAAGCCTATCAAGAGATGCAGCTGTGCAATTGAAGTACACCAACTCATGTGCTACTGTACAGCCTGCCAACAGATGCAGCTTGTCACTTGCCACTCATTGAAAGGGTCTTCATATGAGTCTGCAAGCAATTGGCTTATTACGGACCCTCTGCTGTCAACCTTGGAGAAAGAAATGGCAACCCACTCCAGTGTTCTTGCCTGGAGAATCCCAGGGATGGGGGAGCCTGGTGGGCTGTCGTCTATGGGGTCACACAGAGTTGGACACGACTGAAGCGACTTAGCAGCAGCAGCAGCAGCTGTCAACCTCTCTGCTAATGATAATCGTACTTCCAGGTGCTCCTCAGTGCTAGCATCCTCACTTCAGCTCCACCTCAGATCATAAGGTATTAGATTCTCATAAGGAGTGCTCAACCTAGATCCCTCACATGAGCAGTCCACAGTAGGGTTCATGCTTCTGTGAGAATCTAATGCTGTTGCTAATCTGATAGGAGGTGGAGATCAGATGGCAATATGAGTGATGAGAAGTGGTTCTAAATACCCATCAAGCTTCTCTTCCTCGTCCATTGCTCACCTCTTGCTCTGTGGCCTGGTTCCTAACAGGCCATAGATCAGGGGTTGGGGACTCCTGTTGTAGATCATATAATAATTTATAGTTTGCACGGATACAGATTTCCCTATGATCCCTGAGGTTTGTCTTGGAAATGAATCATCAAGTCCAACAAGATTGAATTTCTCCTTAGATGTTGTTTTGTCAATGGCTGGCTTCATTAACTCAGCATAATATATTCAATGTTCATCCATGTTGTGGCATACATTCATGTATCTATCTTTACAAATAATATCCTATTGCATGTAATACCAGATTTTATTTATCCATTCATTAGGTGGTGTACACTTGCTTCCTCCACCCCTAACACCCCTAATTATCACTTGTTATGAATAATGGTGTTATACCATTAGTAACTAAGTTTTCATGTGGACATATGTTTTCGTTTATCCTGGATAGATAACTATGAGGAGAATTTCTGGTTATGTGGTAGCTTTGTGGTTGTACCATTTTACATTCCCACCAGCAATATATGAGAATTTCAGTTTCTGTACATCCTTTCCATCACTTGTTATTGTTCCTTTAGTTGTAGTATTGAACAATTTCAGATCAGTAATCAAGCGCAGATAGAGGTCTTATGACATCTCCCCCATGTTTGTAAGCTCTGTGTCTGGCCTAGTGGTCCTGTGCCTGAAGGGCATTCACTGAAACATCTGTTTAAAACAAAAAGTATTTTTTTGTGTTTTTTAATTGAAAGGTAATTGCTTTACAGAATTTTGTAGTTTTCTGTCATACATCAACAAGAATCAGCCATAGGTATACCATGTCCCCTCCTCTGGATCTCCCTCCCATCTTCCTCCCCACCTCACCCTTCAGCCTTTTGCAGAGTCCACGTTTGAGTCCCTGAGTCATACAGCAAATTCTCATTGGCTATCTATTTTACATATGGTATTGTGAATTTCTATTTTACTTTCTCCAATACACCTCCCCTTCTCCCTCCTCTCCTCCCATTCTGTCCATAGGTCTTTCTCTTTGTGTGTTTCTCCATTGCTGCACTAAAAATAAATTCCTCCGTGCCATCTCTTCAGATTCCATATATATGTGCCAGTATACAACATTTATATTCCCCTTTCTGACTTACTTCACTCTGCATAATAGGCTCTAGTTTCGTCCACCTCATTAGAACAGATTCAAATATGTTCTTTTTATGGCTGAGTATTGGAGAAGGAAATGGCAACCCACTCCAGTGTTCTTGCCTAGAGAATCCCAGAGACAGGGGAGCCTGGTGGGTGGTCGTCTCTGGGGTCGCAGAGAGTCTGACATGACTGAAGTGACTTAGCAGCAGCAGGCAGCACTAGTCCATTGTATATATGTGTACCACAGCTTCTTCTATCCATTATACATGATGGACATCCAGGTTGCCTGCATGTTCTCGCTATTGTAAACAGTGCTGCAATGAACATTTGGGTATGTGTGTCTTTTTCAGTTTTTATTTCCTCAGGGTATATGCCTAGGAGTGGGACTGCTGTGTCATATGGTGGTTTTATGCCTAGCTTTTTAAGGAGTGTCCATACTTTCTTCCATAGTGATTGTATCAGTTTACATTACAAGAGTGTTCCCCTCTCTCCATGCCCTCTCCAGCATCCATTGTTTGTAGACTTTTTGATGATGGCCACTCTGACTGGTGTGAGGTGGTGACTTCTTGTAGTTTTGATTTGCATTTGTCCAATAATGAGTGATGTTGAGCATTTTCATGTGCCTGTTACCCATCTGTATGTCTTTCTTTGGAGAAACGTCTCTTCAGGTCCCTTTCCCACTTTTTGATTAGGTTGTTTGCTTTTCAGGTTTTGAGTTGTATGAGCTGCTTGTGTATTTTAGAAATTAATTCTTTATCAGTTGTTTCCTTTGCTATTTTTTTCTCCCATTCTGAGGGTTGTCTTTTCACTTTGTTTGTAGTTTCCTTTGCTGTGCAAAAGCTTTTAAGTTTAATTAGGCTGCACTTGTTTACTTTTGTTTTTTTTTCCATTATTCTAGGAGGTGGTAGGAGATCTTGCTTTGATTTATGTCATCGAGTGCTCTGCCTATGTTCTCCTCTAAGAGTTTAATAGTCTCTGGTCTTACATTTAGGTCTTTAATCCACTTTGAGTTAATCTTTGTGTATAGTTTTAGGTAGTGATCTAATTTCATTTTTTTATGAAGCTGTCCAGTGTTT